>NC_056735.1:1526534396-1526626896 GCF_019279795.1 Protopterus annectens
CACTAATACACTTAGTAGCACAGGGTTGTTTGGGATGCACTCCGATTCTAACCACAGAAGGCCACAGTATGCATGCTCATACATTTACATGTACAGAAAACGTAATGGCCTCCTATTGTAAACACACATGTTTACAGCTATGTACATCTTAACTGTCAGTATATATGCACATCATACAGGTTTACTACCAGATATCTGCATGTGGCCTGTGAGTGATATATCTGTGTCTGTGCTGTGTGATACACATGCATACAAGTACATGAAGTACTGACATATATATGTGAAGTATACACAATCATGCATGTGTGGAAGTGACAGACAATAGGTTAACTGGGACACACAGGTGGATGCTACCTACAGCATGTGTCACACACCTTGCTGCCCTGAAAGGCATACATTGATAGCAGCTTGTGGACAATGGCATGTGCAAGCATAATATGTGAGCCTCATTGTGTAATGGTACTGAGGTACAGGTGTCAAGATGACCTCTCCCGTTTGTGTTAGTAGTTGTCATTACTTGGAACAGTGGCATGTGCAAGCATAATATGTGGGCCCCATTGTGTAATGGTACTGAGGTGCAGGTGTCAAGATGACCTTTCCCGGCTGTGTTAGTAGTTGTCATTATTAGCAGGACCGGTACATTAAGTATATCTGTCATTGTTCATATACACAACATCTGCTGCGGTCCATCACCTTACATGTGGCATTGGATACCAAGCGCATTACTGCCACTCAAAGTGATGTCATGGTATGAGTGGCAACTGCTTGACCAAAACAATGAGCCAATGTCCTGCTGTAGTTATGAGGTTGTTCAGTGTCTGTCATTCTGGGCAGTCAAGACTGAACAACAAGCCTTCGACACAGAACACATGCATCCATGTTTCAAGTGAGTGTGGATAATACCTAGGTTGCATTTACCCATATAGTCGCATTCCAAGGCAAAAGTCCTACACACTGAAGTAACACCCTGACACCTACAAGACAATTGCATTGGATGCTTATGCTAACCATTGCTAGATGTGTGGCTTTTGTAATCCATTTGCTCAATGTAGAACCTACAATGGGGAATACTGACATCTGTGCAGTGAAGAACACCTGACTGAAGGCTCTGTAGTGCACAATTGCACTACCACCATATAACTCAGATCCAGACATGTGGGCCATAACACTGGTATGGACCATTCCAGGTTATGGTGTCCACATATTCATAAAGGCTACTCAATTGTAAAGACCATTACTCTGACATAACTCATCACAGATGAGTCAGGTACAGGTGACAGTGGCAAATGCTGCATCCTTGGTTGCATCCTCTTATACATCCACCACCTTGTCCTCAGACTACCAACACACATCCATGCATGTGGTATGACATAGTATGGTAGACCACCAGATAACCTTCGATTGGTGAACTGTACCTAGGCTTACATCAACTGTGCAAAGTACCCATGTACTGACACAGTTGCATAATGTGTTATGCAATGCAATAATACCACTGTTTATAACCAGGTCAGTCGTACACATACCAGGGTCCCTCAGATGTTGTCAACATTAACACAGTCAACTGTTGCTGTACACCAGTAAACAACACCCTCATGGTTGGATATGACCTAACTGTACCTGCCCTGGATGTGTACATTCCACACTCATACAACATAAATGAAAATACCATAGCTGTCATTATCCTTTCTACGTACAGGTGGCTACATTCATTACACACATGCACATGGCAGATAGCATACTAACAGTACATGAGGGTTGATATCTATGTTAACAGAGGTAATATTCCCTCTCTACTGGTCACCCATGACACCTAACATATCATACAACAACCCATGTGGCATGTATGTCATTAGACATGTCCACCTAATGCAATGCCTACAAACATACCCAAATAACAGGATCATAGGACCTACACACGGCCTGTATTGACAGACTCAGGGAAATCCAGCTCTGTTCTGTATGTTCCTGAGTAGTTACAGGTGATATGTCCATGACATGTACAGCCATGTGTATCCACAGCTCCTACATATACCCCATGTCAACAATTGCAAGCCATGCATGCTCTGTGTTGTCTGGACATTAGCTTTATTACCACAATAGCCAGAACATGCTGGTGTGAGATGTTTACAAGCCACAGACCTCGCACATGCTTGAATGAGTATACTGCCTAGCTCTAACAGAGCACGTTGCTGGCACTCTTCCAGTAAACATGAGGTGTATGTGGCAAATATGATGTGCTCACTGTTGACCGTTACAGTGCTCTGGCTTCACCATGGAACTGTCAAGTAACAGTTTGTAGGATCATGACATGGACTATTGCTGTGTGTGTGTCTTGTTGATATGTGCTGTTGGCATATATGTACACTTGGCTACTCAGTGAAGGTGATTGTGTGTCCTGCCAGTACATGTTTACAACATCCGTCATGGTGTAATGCTCGGCTATATTTCACACATGGCATGGGGAAGGTGTGGAATGTATCCTCTTGACCTGCTAGTCCACTTACTGATGTAGACTGCATATGTGTACATGTATTGATGTGTGTTTAGATTCCATGCGTGTGCAGTGTCTAATGTTTGAAGGTGACTGTTGTCTTAGTACATCATGTTGTTGCAATACAGCCTCAACATTGCCAACTGTATATGGTGATATGCTCAAAGTACAGTAAGCTGTACATTAGGTATGGACAGATGTTTGGACATGACTACTAAGTGGTGGGGCTACTTTGCAGATGAATGATTACTGAGGACAGCTTACAGGTGTGTTACAACCATTCCTAAAATAATCTGTGTAACTGCTAAGCTATGATTTTGTTAACTGAAGTGGAATACAGACAATGTAGAATGCAGTAAGGGTGACACTAAAGGCAACCCTCTTGACACCTGTACAGTAGCACGTCCCCTGTGCATATATTGTGCATTTATCAGCACAGTTGGCAAAGGAAAGAGTCAGTATGCTTTGTAGCACATACGATAGTGCTGTACCTCTGTAATACTTATCATGAGATAGGTAGGTGTTTGATTCACAGTACTGGCATGTGTGGGTGTGTGTGTCCATATATGTCACGTATGGTGGGGAATGCATCCCACATGCTTTTCACTCTCCTGAACACTGTTGTAGACATCGGTACAGAGTGAAGTATAGAAAAAAAGGCATAGGCAGGTGGTTGAACCTCACACATGTCAAGTGTCTTTATGTGTGTGACATAGGTGTATGTCTTTGTGGATGCCACAGTGTGTGTGAGTGTGTGTGTGTGTGTGTGTGTGTGTGTGTGTGTGTGTGTGTGTGTGTGTGTGTGTGTGTGTGTGTGTGTGTATGGCTGTCCGGTCCCTGGAGTGACGCTGTATTTTACCATAGTGAAATTTTAATGCCCCCTCCCTCATCCACTCAATGCAATCTAGTATCCCTGTTGATATCATCAATCTTAGAAGAGCATTCTAACCACCTGTTAACATGTACACCCTGGGGTGTGGCTTGTTGTTACATAGCCTACTGATGAACCACCCTCCCCACATACACTCACTGCACTCTAGTATCCCTGTCGATGTCCACGATCCTAGGCCATTCCGACTACCTATACCTGCGTAATCTCTGTGGTGCATCTTGTAATTGCGTAGTACTATAATGAGGATTTGCACATAGGCAGGGGTTCTCATCCCAACACTGGAAACTGTGTGTGTGTGTGTGTGTGTGTGTGTGTGTGTGTGTGTGTGTGTGTGTGTCAGAGTTTGTGTTACTGTGTCTGTGAATCCCTGTGGGTGTGTCTGTGTGTTTGCATCCTGTCATGGGAGCGGGTATGTCATGGGAGCAGGTATTACTGCTTCTCAATGAGAAGCCACTAGTTCCACCGGCCTTTACCTTTGTTATCTGCTATACCACTCTTACGTCCTCCCCGCTCCAGGTAACTAACCTATGATGCCATCCACTATGGATATGATGGCTCTGAACATAGTAGCTTACTACACAGCTATCATGCTCTTGGATCATTAGAACAGTAAACATAATTGAAACATGGGAAATTATAACTGTGATGTGGAAGCTACAAAGTGCATGCAGGTATTGTCATACAGAGCTGTGAGTAGTCAACATGTACATATGGGACACTAACTGCAAACACTGACATCCCCGGCACATGCAATTACACCTGAAAGAGGAAGGTAGAACATCAAGATCAGCATGCTGTTACTGTTGTTACACATGATACATACTGTCAAACGTACAAAATGCAGTCTAAAACTGTACTTCATGGTATGTCTGCTGCCTGTCAACACTACTCAACAAAATTAATCTACAATTGTCTTCCTAGTAAGTTCACCCTGTGCATCAGACCATATGAGCATGTCCATGCACAGATGGTGTGAATGACAGGGATGCAGCACAGGCATCATCATATGCAAAGGGTGATACTGTTTGCCAGAGGCCTAGGCTGTGCCATTGGATGACATCAAGTATGTGGGTTAGGGCCTTTGATATCATTGGGTGTGTTATGTGTGTGTGTGTGTTGAGGTGCCCTACATTTGTTTCTGGTGTGTGTGTGTGTGTGTGTGTGTGTGTGTGTGTGTGTGTGTGTGTATGCATACAGGTCTGGCATGTGGCTGGCCTACACAGGGGTATTATTGACAGCTGCAGACTGTACAGGGCAGGTTTCACAGTTCACAGTGTCCGGCCATGGTCACATTACCTGCACCTGCCAGGGGTTGCACGGGCACTACCAGGCAGTTGTCCAGATTGGGTACTGTCTGATGACACATGTCCACTGGAACCGTGTCCCTGTTGGGACCATCCAGGGCCATGTGCACTTGGCCTGCTGTGTCCTGGTGTGGACAGCACAGCACCAGCTACACTGCTGCTGCTACCGCCACTATGGGAGCAGGCATGTGCAGTAGCATGTTCACGTCAACCTTCAACAGGTGATGTAGCTGACCTATGTTCACGTGCACGATGCCTCACTCCCACCAGATGTTCCAGCACAGACATTCCATGTTCGAGGATTGATATGCCACAGTCAAGGACTCCCACCATTTCACCCAATCGTCTAGCCAAAACATCTGCTAGATGATGGTGAGCATTTGCAATTGCCTGGATGTTGTCAGATAAAGAACGGACAGCAGACCTCTGAAGCCTCAGACCTTCTCTGTTGTGCCATTCAGAACATGCCTGTGCCTCCATTACAGCCTGAAACATGAATCTGGTGATACCAGCTGATGTGCTTTGTCTCGCAGGAGCATGTTGGCCAGTGGTCCTCCTATGAGCAGCACTGGGCACATGCCTGTGTGGGACATCACAAGTCAGTTGGCCAGGATCATGATGTGCAGGCACACCTTCCATAGTTTCCACACTTCCCTGTTCCATGCTACCACCCACCAACTGTCCTTCCTCTATGGCCATTGGTGATGGGGTATGTGTAGGCAGGAGAACTGTGTGCGAGGATGAGGGGGATACAGGTGGAGTGGCAACCAATGGCACAGATTCAGCCCCTGACAACCCTGCCTGTGCCTCAATCATACTTCATTATCACTGCTAGAGTCTGTGGGGACACTAACATCAGGTGGACCGCAGGAGGGCAATACACCTACATCAACACCTGTGAGGGGCAGACAAGAACTGTACATAACAATTTATACCACACAGACACACAGACACATGCTATGGCACCCAACAGCATGCAACATGCAGGTGATATGGCAGATGGCATTCAGCTTAGACAATTATAGTGGTAGTTATCATATATCCCTGAGTTGCACACAACAGCATGCATGTGTTATAGCAGATAGCATGCACCTTCACAGTTTTAGTGGTAGTTAGCATACATACCTGTGCTGCACCATTTGTGTTAGTAGCTTATGCCCCATACCTGCAACACAATGCATGCACTATGTACCATTGCACTGCACTGCCATGTTGTGTGCAACATACCCCATATGTTAACAGACCATCGCTGACCTTTGTACATCTGCCGTGTTGGCCACTGCACCTATGTATGAGGACATGAGCAGAATGGTATGTTGACTGAATACTATGTTTGCCTGAGCCCTAGCTTGCATATCTCCCCAAATGCAGTGCATGTTTGTTCAACATTATTCTGCCTACCCCTGAGCTGAGTCTACAGACATCGTGCATGTGGCTGTACACACATGTTTGACATGGCTGTCCCTACTTTGCAATGGTGCCGCAGACCAGCACAGGTTTACAGTACACTGGCCAGATGTGTGGCGTATGACCTTGCCAATCAAATGTAGTATGACATATCATCTGCTGACGTGTTGAATGACATGCATACATGTGTAACACAATGGTGTCCTTTCAAATATACAGTACGGTAATGGTGTTCCAATGCAGGGACGTGTTATACTAACATGGGCCTTCAGCTGACACAATGCTGTCTGTCCGCTCTACAAATATGCAGTGACATACTGCACATTGAGCTGATGTGCATAGCCATTAACGAGCATCATGTGGCTTCACTATTACTATACAGTGTGAGTTACTGACACAGTTCATAGCCATAAATGTGTTCACATACAATATATATATATATATATATATATATATATATATATATATATATATATATAAAATGTGGAATGTGACCCACATCACTAAGGTTTATACACACTAAACCCTAATGTGGAATGTGTGACACAGGTCACAGAAGTGTATACAGATGACACCCCTGCACATCTGCAACCATATTACTGATGTCTGGCAACTATGCCCACACATGGCTAACTTAGCAGTACTCCATATCCCACATGCCATCTGTGTACCTCACACACATGAGGAGCAGGCATAACAGTGATGTCTAACACCAGCAAGGTGAATGTACTGTATCTGTGGCCTGATGTGGTTGTATCTGTATGTTGTGCAACACCTGTATGTATTTGGATACTGTATAGGTGAATGCTTTCATGTCGTGACAGACTCAAGATGTCCAAGACATGTTATGTGGTGGTTTGATATCATGCCTACACAAGCTGTGCACAAGCCTGCATGATGTTTAGTGTTTCACATCTGCAATATCACCATTACACAAAGGCCATAGTTGTATTATGTTGAGCCAATGTACAACAGGGTGTACACACATGTACATCACTTCTACTGTGTGTGTTGTTTCATGTCTCTGGCCATCCTCCATGGCCATGTGTACATGTTTTGTCCAATGGTTGTGATGGCCATCTATTTCACATATCAGTGTTATCCCATATGACATACACCCATAGATGCCATATGCTCCACTGAGGACAGGGTTATGCAGACAAAGGGTGGTATGTTTGGGATGTGAGATATCATGTTTTGCAGGATAGTTGAGCAGTGTTGCAGTTAGCCCACTACATGTCATGGACATGTCAGATAGCACATGACATTGTGTGACATTCATAGCAAGGGTATAATCCACAAGGGTGTATCCTGTGGGCTGGTCATACTCCAGCTCCACCACATTTAGAATGTGTGCATACATATGCTCTCTGTACAGTACTGTTTGTATTCCCAACATGTGTAATGCTGATCTGTAGTACCGGTCCCTACAGTGAACCACACCTCCACCATTGCATTCACAGCTGTCCACACTTCTGGCAATGACAGTTTGTAAGGTTTAGTGTAGGTGTTTCATAAAGTCTTCAATTATTTCACATGGGTAACCACTGTGATGCATTGCAGGTCTGACCAGTGTATATTAACAGGACCACCATACATTATGTGTACATGTGTTATGGCAGATAGCATGCAATTAATATGATCTGTGCATTATCAAGCCTGGTAAATTATAACAATCTCACCTGCACAGGCTGCTATCGCTGAAAAATGCCAGAGGTACCTAAACGGGAGTGTCACAGAAGTAAGATCATTATCCACACCTGTGTGATTGTTACAGGGTGCAATGTCCATGTTAGCACATGCAATACACTATACTATGGAGTATGCACATTTGTGCATACATAGAGTAGCAGACTATAGTATGTGGCATGTGTGCATACATACCTTGCATATGGTGTTACATTACATATTGTACAGTAACACATGTAACTATGTGAAATATAGTTGTGTTGTATGTGCAGTACTGACTTACCAGGCAACTCCAGGCTCGTTGGTTGAGAGACACCCACCACCACAATACCAGCTAAAGCTTATGGATGGAGGTCTGCAGGTGTTTCCTGGTTGCCCAGTAGCTCCTCGATACATGTGAGTGGAGGCTGGGTGAGTTGCTCCCCCCCCACCTGTTGCACCTTGTTCCCTGTTGATTGTACTAGCATGCTGTTTTGTCTGCCTTATGAGGTCAGTGCAGTGTTGGTGCACCTGCTGATAGGTGTGATTGTGGTCACCAACATGATTTACCCTCCTGTGGAGTTCCTCTCACAGGGAATCCTGCTGCTGTGCATCCTGTGGCACATGGCTGAATAGTATTAAATGGTTGTCAAGGAGGTATGGGATGAGGACCTCATCCTCCAAGCGGGTGTATGCTGGCAGCCTTGCACACAGCATACCTGGAAGACATAATGATGGAGAAAGGTCACAGTAACTGACAGAGAAGTACAGAAGTTCAGCTGAACATACATGTGTATCACATTTATTAAGATTACAAATAAGTCTTTGCAAATCTACATGACACTAACACCACTAACATGTTTAACTCACGCACATCTGACACTTACTGGTGATGTGATGTTATCACCATATATGTGTGTGTCAAGTGATAACATTGCTTATACTCCATGTGGATGTTGTCTTGATGTGGGCATGTCTGTTTGCCTGTACTGGTGTCTTTACCTATCAGCACATGCCCAGATGTGTTCACATTAATGCAATAGACCTTAATGCTGTGTATATGTCACATATATAGTCATACACAGCCTTAAGGGATGTGACCTGTGATCCTGCAGACTTGCTCACAGAATGTTTTACATATATGTGTTTTGCCATATACATCTACATGGCACTGCACAGCTGTGTAGCATCCTGCCATGTATTACCTGTGTTGCACATGTGAAACACATGGAACAATAGCTAGCCTGATGGTATTTGCAGGGTTGGATATCAACTATAGAATGTATGGTCATGGAGAACTAGTAGGGTATATGCCCTGGGCCATCTATGAGCCTATGCTGAAAGGTTACCTAGCTGTAGCCAACAGACAGGTAAGTTTCAGTGGCCAGTTCAAGCAGTGCCACAGAACTGATCCACAGGGTTACTGGTGTATTTGCCATGCAGTCATCACACCATGTCACAAAGAGGGGGCAATGTGCAGCTTTCCTGGACAGGGATGCATAGTAAGGCAGGAGTATGTAAAGTGTATGGGACAGAGATCTGTCAGACATGTTGTGATCCTTGTACTAGAAAGGTGGATATCCATGAAGTATGTGTTTATTTGGAATCAGGATGTGTTAAGTGTAGCATGTCCAACAACTCTGGGTTGGATATGGCTTTACTCAGGGTAGGCTGCATGCTACATAGTGGAGCTAGGGATTGGGAAGGGCAGTGCAGGCCATCTGAACATGGGCAATGCCGCTTAAAGGAAATATGTGATCTATTATGGGTCACATGAGTGTTGAGTATGGCTGAACAATGATCTCTATATTCATGGATGGCACCCTGCCATGATTAGGGGTGCCACATACGACTACCTGACTGGTGTGGTGAAGTAACTATCAAAGGAAAGACTACTGTCCAGCTGCATCCCATACACACACAGTTTCCATTATGTTGACCGCTCCCCAGGTGGTAGTTCATGGGTACAGGGATTTTAACATAGGGGAAGACAATGCAATACTTAGCTGTCAGATTGTGGCCATACATCGCACACCACACATCTGACCCACAAAGGCCCTTCTGTATGTTGACTGCAGCACACATTGAGTCAACTATTGCTCCTAGTTCACAGTCATTTGCAAACATCAATGGGCAGATACCTTCTGTGTTAGTCTGTGTGGTATAGATAACAAAGAGGAGAATACCAGGAATGAACCCTGTATTACTGTAGCTGGTACTGGTTTGATGTGCGTGTATTAGTCAGACACCTTCTATAGTGTTGGTTCTGCCAGCAGTCCAGTTGCCAACCACTCCTGTGACATAGAAATATACACCTAGTTTACTGAGTGTAGCTGGAACACAGTATGGGTGATAGTGTCCTAAGACCTGGCAAGGTCATGGTATGCTGTGTGAATCAACCTTACTGTCATCTACATCTGTACTGACTACATCAAATAAGTTGATCATGGTTCATGGCCTTACAGACCAGACTCAGCATGGTAGTAGTGCACTAGTTCCCATTAACAGTGGTGTCTCCCCCTTTGTGGGGTGTGATAACTGTTGTGCACCATTCAGTGTATACACAGCCTGACATGGAGTTATGATTGAACATGATGTGTATGTGGAGAGCAAATTGTTCTTACATTTGTGTAGGATACACCCTGGGATGTTGACAGGTCCCATGAAAGCTGTATGTATGGCTTTAGAGAGAGCAGCTTATACCTGCATAGTTGTTATTACAGGGGCTCTGTAGTGTACATGGATATATAAATATGTGTACCTGTTGGGGGGGAGGTGGGAGTGGGTTTAGGTTCTCCAAGACCCTATCTGGATGAACAGGTGCTATTTCTGTGGGTGCAGTACTTCCCATGCCATAGTGCTGTGCAGCACAGCAGGTCTTGTTGTTGCTATTACAATTCATGACACAGCTATAGAATGCTCTGTGTTTGGCCTCATAATATGTGGCTGATTAGTTTCACAGTAGATTTGTGTGGTTTTATATGGTGTATCTGCATCTTACTGAGGCTGACCAGGGATCACCTCCACTTATGTGTGTTCATTCTTGCAACAGTTACTACCTTCTGTGGTACAGTTTAAGGCAGGGTACCACCAGTTTGCCTTCTTGTTTGTGTTTGGTTGAATCTTGGTTCTGTTTCAATGGCACAATCACTGCACGTATGTGACTGCTTAAGGTTCATTTGTATAGGATTCAGCATTTGCACATGCATTGTCCATCTGCATTGGTGCCATGACAGTCACCAATTTGCTCTTACGAAGCATAACATTAGCTTTGGAGACTGACTATGTGTAGCATACTATTAGCCCTGTTTGTGTGACTATTGTGATCCAGGTCATTGGGGTTGATGGAATCCAACATGCATTGAGTGCAGGTGTTGGTACATGAGGAGTCTTCCCAGTTCATAATGGAATAGTTGAGAGTAGCTATTATTATGGTTTTCTGTCTCAAACCTAATCTTCTCCATTACAGCACAATATGACAGTTGGGAATTCTGTGGCATGGTGGGTGATCTGTCGCAAGGTGCAATTTGGATTCCACTTTGGCACAAAGGTAGTTGCTCAGCATAATGCATCTTATGTTATGCAAGTGCAACTAGCGTGAGGGTGTACATATATATTGTTCCAATAAAGGATAATGGGCAGGAGTTGAGGTATGTGTTATAACATGGTCATGCAGGTGTGCTCTCTGGAGCATTGAACCATGTCTCAAGTCACTGCACAGATATGTTCTCCATGTTAGGGATTGACATATGTGAGTCCATATTGTGTTTCTGACATGTATCATTGAGTAGCGAGACCCACAGTTTATTGCTTGGGTGTCCCTGTAACAGCAGTGGACTTTCACTTGAACTGTGCATGATGAAGGCACTATAGGGGAAGCATGAGCCCCAGGCAGTATCCAGATTCCCAGGGGTGACAGGTGCAGGCCTTGTCTGGCAAAGCATCATGGTCTGTCAACCATGTTATCCCAGGCAGAGAGATACTGGATACCCTTTGAATTGCAACACTACATTAGACAATTGTGGAATTTAATCCTTGTGTCCCTGTACTGCAGTATCATTCTGGCCAATGGCAGAATGCTACCCAGGCCTTGGGACATACCTGCATGGGCTACAAGACCTGACAGTTATTACATGTGTTTCCATGCAGTCCAGGCTACTGCATCACAGGTCCTGCACAACATGGAATACGCCAGAGCCATGTATATAGTTCAAAAGGTAGTCTGAGTGTATGGGTATGTGGCTAATCATGGCAGACAGGCAGATGACAGTAGGTATGCCCTCGTATAGCTTGGTGTGTAACATAGCACTAGAGATTGCATTTACAAATGAGTACTGTTGGGCATGTTTCCGGACACATGTTCTGAGGTGTGGCACAATTATGCAAACTATGTCATACAGTTTGCATATTTCATTGTCTGTCTATTCCAGTTTGGGAGGTCACTTGTTTGGCCAAATACTTAGAAGCTTCTGTGAATGTGTGTGATTTCTGGTAGTGTGTGTGGGTGTCCTTACTGTGTTCTGATAAGGGTATGTGTTGGTTGTGATGATGAGATGCATGTGTTAACCTACACCTCATGACTGTCCAGTCCAGTCATGGCTGTAGACTGGACTGCCTTCCAGCTTACCCCTGTAGCTGCATCCCATACAATGTGTGGGATGGGGTGTTACGTGGGTTTGGCAGTGTACATGGCATTGAGATAACATTCCCCCAGGACAGCCACATACACAAAGCTGACATTAGTAAACACCAGTAGCTGACTAGTGGACATGCCTGTATGAGAATTCAGTACTACAAGTACCACGTACTATATTAAGTTTACCTATTGCCTATGAAGATGTTTTAGACAGTAATGCTCACATGTAAATATTTGTGTTATGGACATGACAACACTGGCTATTACAGAAACATTGTAGCTAGCTTTAGCAGCAATCCTCCTCTAAGGAGCACATTGCATCCTGATAGTTGATTACAGATGATGCAAGTGTCTACAGGTCTGTTTCCTTTTCTGGGTATATGCTCACATATCCACCCGGACCATGAGCTCTGTTGGGCACAGACACCCACTCCCCAAACAGAGTCATGTATCAATAGACTCTGCTGCCACTATCAACATGATTAGGATATAACCAAATAGTGTAAGCCTTCACCTATGAAGCGGCTATTAAAAATGGGCAGCAGTCTTCTACATCTTACACTCTTACTGCAAATGTTACACTGGAGTTAAAGATGATATGCAACCTGTTTCATTACCAGTACTGTGCACTACCTTACATACAGTATGTGCAAGCGGCTGTTAGGATGGCAATGAGAGGTTAGGCTACACAAACCTGGTAGTTCAACCTGTGTGTCTCTACTCTCAATATCCACTCTATGTAGGTGTACACATAGCCATTTGGCCCAGACCTGTAACATGGGTCACTACACATTTGCATAACATATACACATGCACAGCTGTTATTGCTTGCAAACAATACTAGAGAGGTCCAGCCCTGTAACAAGGGTCACTACACATCTGTATAACATGTACACATGCACAGGTGTTATTGCTTGCAAACGATACTAGTGAGGTGGATATTACATGTGTTATGTGCATGGATAGTTACTTGGCTCTACCAATTATCTTTTCTATCATGCTGCTAAACTGTCAGATGAATACAAGTGATATGTATCCTGTTATTGAGTATTGTAATTGCCAATAGACATAACAAATGTTTCCATAACATAACAGAAATGCTATGTAAAATGGAATACAGATCTGCCTAAAATACTGTACATTACACAGTTATTGGCACAATATCCCACAATGCAAACCACATTTGCACAGTAAGCTCACCTTTGACATGTTCATCTTACTTATACACCCATACATATGTCTACTGTTACAATATATCGACATATACTATCCTCTGTTATAGCACATACTTGTTGGACCAACCCTGACACTGACAGTGGCTGGAAGCGAATTGGTGAGTTCCAAGCCCATATATATCATCCCTTGTAGTGTATGAGGAGTTTGCCTTGCGACCTACAGCAATACACACATAGAATACTACAAGCATTACTACTGCTCAATAATAAATTGCTACAAGATAGCTATTTCCACTATATGCCGTGATTACATTGTAATTCTTATAGAACAGGTACTACATACACAGACATACTAAATGTTATACATACCTTCTTAGTAATTGGAAGTGTTATTGACTGGTATATTACTCTTTTTCGGTTTGTGTTTCAGTATTTTGTACTGTTCTACAGGTAGATACAGATGGTTTGAATGTGTGACAAGGCAACCTTTTATAGTTACAGATCAGTAACATGTGCTATCCCAATAACCAATTGGTGTTACTAAGTAGTTATTTAAAACAGTGTAAGAAACTTCTCTGTGTGGAAGATTTTCAGTCCATATATTTCTAGTTAATCACTGTATATTAATCAGATCAGACAATAGTAGTAGAAGTAGCGAACGTAAACTCGTCAAGTCAAAAAGTAATAATGGAAAATATATAATTCTACAGTATTACTAAGTATTCGAAAGTAATCCAAGCAAAGCAGGCAGTCTGTTTCCAGTCGAAAATCCTTTATTAAGTACACAGACAAGCGATCCAAGTAAAACAAAAATAGAGTAATAATTTCCTCACAAGCTTTCTAAATATATATATACTTTTTATCAGGCATGGGAGTGGTTTACTGTGCTGTAAAACAAAGTGTTATTGGTACACATGTTAAATTCACATCCCTTCCCCCATCAGTGCGACATTCGAGCTGGTCCTGCCCTACCTAGTAGCTGTCATAATAATATATAGTCCTAATGTACTTTAATGGTACATCTTATTTAACCAAATTATTAAGTCTGTGGTTTTATACAAGGCAATATACTACATGGCTGGAAATATATCAACCTTAGTTCATTTTGTGATCAAAAATTATATATATAAATATATACATATACATTTTGCATGTAAAAATCACTTTCTATTTTCATAACTTATTGTTAACAAAGATCGCTTTCGTCCTTCTAGACCTCTTCAGGTCTGTGTACAAGAACCCTAAAAACCTATATAATTGTATAATTAGTTAGTATTGTTATTACCATAATTTTGAATAAAGTGGAAAAAAGAGAACCAGAAAAAAGTAAAAAAATATATGTATGATGATGGAAACAAAATATGCACTTAAATGTCAAATGATTTAAAATGGTATTTAAAACCAATTTGTAGAAAAAAATAAAATAAAATACACTTAGTCATGTAAACAATGTGGCAATTTTCTAAGTTCCAGTGCACTTTTTCTAGTTTCAGCACTCAAATCTGTTTCTTTGATCTCAGCACTTGTTCAGAAAAAAAAAAAAAAAAAAAAAATTTCATCTGCTTTTACTGTACTTGTGTTTTTACCTACTTCTTTTTACTTTTGCATCATCTTAAAATACTCAATTGTATTTATTACTGCTTGGTGTAACTCATTCTAAGCCTTTTGGTTTAAACACTTGGGCTTCGGACCAGTTAGTTGTTTTGCACTGAGAGGTTTGTGGTCTGCACTGTTGTGGCAGAACAGGTAGCTTACATCCTTCTAGGTTGAGAACTGCTGATTGAGGGCTCAGTGTCTGTTATTCTAAAAGTGTATTAATTCTGGTTTAAGCACTTGGGCTTTCAAGCCAGTTATTTTACATTAAGAGGGTTCGTGGTCTGCACTCTTGTGGGAGGAGAGGCTGGACTCTGCCCTTCTGAGCTGGGAATTTCTGGTTAAAGGCTTATAGTGCATGCATATCTGAACTGTTTCCTACTGAAGTTGGTGCGCCTTGTTTGCTGTGGCATAGACTGGATTCGGGCCTGCTGGATCTAGCTTTGTTTGTGTAACTTGAGCACTAATCCAGACATTCTCTAAAGTATTCAATGGTATTTATTACTGCTTGGTTGTAACTTGATTAAAGTGTAGCTATCATTCAAGTCTTTTGGATTAAGCACTTGGGCTTCAGACCAGTTGTTTTACATTAGGAAGGTTTGTGGCAAGCACTGTGGTGGCAGGACAGGTAGCTTTCATCCTTCTAAGTTGGGAACTGCTGATTGAGAGCCCAGTGTCCAAGTGTATTAGTTCTGGTTTAGGCACTTGGGCTTCAGGCCAGTTATTTTACATTAAGAAGGTTCGTGGACTGCACTCTTGTGGGAGAAGAGGCTGGACTCTGCCCTTCTGAGCTGGGAATTTTCTGGTTAAAGGTTTATAGTGCCTGAATATTTGAACTGTATCTTACTGAAATTGGTTCACCTTGTTTGCTCTAGCATAGACTAGATCCAGGCCTACTGAATCTAGCTTTGTTTATATACTTGTTGTTTGTTTGCTTGTTATTTCCCTGGAAGCTAATTCACCTAATACAACTTCTCAGCTTCTGTGGATCACTAGTGATATCTGCATTGCTTACTGTACTTATTTCCTTGTTTCACTTGAAAGAAAGTTACTGTTTGTCGTTTTGCATTTAGTTACTTGTATCACATTGCACTCAAGTTACCTGGCACTTGCTCACTAAAGCAATTATATAAGTCAGCACTAAAATTAAAAGCACTACACCCTCACTCCCCACTGGCCCTTGTTTTCAATTAAGGATTTCCCAATATTATTCTAGCATGTCCAAAGGTCAGTTGTCAATCTCCTCTCCGGTCCAGCTGGTGAATCTGGGAATCTTGAGGCAATGTTATAACTGCCTCATGTACACAGACAACCCTCTCCTCCTCCCACATAACACAAATACTTGCGAGAGATGCAGCTATTTAGCCAAACTGGAGGCTGAGCTCTCTCAACTCAGGACTGGCAAGACCAGACAGGAGGAGAAGGCAACTACACACACCACAAAACCAGCCTCACATAATGCTACCACTCCACTGAATCAAACACATAAACACACAAAGACATACTCGGAGGCTCTGAGTAAAATTTACCTAAACAGCAGAGGCCTCCAAAGCAGACACCCAAACAACTGCTACCTCAAGACACCCCACAAGCAACACATAAACCACAAAGCAGTGTGCAAAGCAGTCACAGCCCTTAAGGCCAAATACAACACCAAACATACTTGTCATAGGTGACTCCATAGTCAGACACACTGACGTCCCACTCACCAGGCTGAACAAGGAGAGGGTCACAGTAAGCTGCCTATCGGGCTAGAATCCGCCACATAACACAAGCACTCGGGTCACTCCACAGCAAGTACAAATATGACACAGTCATTGTCCATGCTGGTGTGAACGACCTGAGACGTACCTCCCTGGACTGCATGAAAAGAGACATAGAGGAGCTCTCTGATTATGTAGCCCAGGCAGGTATGACCCTAACCCTGAGCAGTATCCTTCCTTCACCAAGAATGATGCCACAATATAGAGACAAGATGATCAGCTTTAACAATTGGCTTAATGTCTGGTGTCATTCAAAGGGGATCCAGTGTCTGTCTGCCTGGGATGACATGCTTGACAAGCCACGCTGCTTCAAGGGACGGCTTGCACCTGTCACCCTGGGATTCGGATATTGGCTAAGGCTCTTGCCACCCCATAGTGCCTTTTTAGGCAAGGCTCAAATTCTAAACCTACCACCCTAGAAAACAAAAATGGGAAGAAATTGAGGGTAATGCTGCTCAATGCCAGAAGTCTAAATCTCAAAATGCACGCACTCGAGGCCCTTCTCAGTATGGAGAACATCGATGTCTGTGCTGTAACTGAAACCTGGTTCAAGGCTCCTGAGAGCACCCGGCACTATTAGGTTTTACCTCATATCATGCGTTCCGCCCCAAAACCCGGACCACTCCACAAAAGGAGGGTGTATCCATATTCATAAAGGATACTCACACCTCCAGGTTGGTGGCAACGCATGAAGCTTTCGAAACCATCCAGGTGCAACTAACAATAGGCAAAACTGCTCTACAAATTGTAGCATGCTACAGGCCACCCTCTCAAACTCAGGAACCCCACACAGCCTTCCTGAAGACACTGGAGGGTATAAATGTATCTCCAAACACCATCATATTGGGTGACTTCAACTACCGAATATAGACTGGGAACATTACTCAAGCCCTAACTTTCTAGCCCAACGGTTCCTGGAGTTCATAAATTCAAATGCCATGGAACAGCTAGTCACTGTTCCCACGAGAGGAGAAAATATACTAGATCTCATTGTCACAAACATGGGGACAAAATGCTCCACACCGGAAGTATATCCCTCATTGGTGAGATCTGATCATAAACTAATCTCACTGGAAATCCACACCCGCCCCCACCCCAAACAAAAAAGACCATAGTGAAGAACTTCTCTAAAGCAAACTTCACACTACTCAAGACTGGTGTGGTATCCTTCAAGGCCCCTGAGTCAGAGGAAACCACAACCCAAGCTGCGGAAGCCCTTACAAATGCCTTCTATGAACACCTCCAGGACTGCATGGATCAGGCAATCCCAAATAAAACCAAGACTCTTTCCACAAAGGGCAAACGCCCAGTCTGGTGGACCCCAGCCATTAACAAACTTTACAATAAGAGGAGAAAGCTATTACATGATAGAACAAAATCCATAAAAGGGAAGTCACCCTGATCATTATTAGTAAAAATACGAGCACTCATAAAATCAACTAAGGCCAATTTTGAGAGAAAAATTGCCATGGATTCAAAGGACAATCATAAGGCCTTTTTCAGCTATGTTAGGAACCTGGGTGGAAACTCACAGATATGCTCAGAATTAGTCCAAAATGATACAAAAATCACTGAACCCACAGACATTGCCAACATACTGGCAGACAGGTTCAGTGCAAACTTCACCCTCTCCCCTAAAGGAGAGATAACTATCCCAGCAGTGTAGCCTCCCGGACATCTCAAATGCAGGTGAAAGCTGCTCTCTCTAAAGCTAAAAACACAGCATCAATGGGACCGGATGGTGTCCCCGGCTGTGTGCTACACGAGCTAAATGAGGAATTAAACCCGCATAAGGCAGCTGTTTAATCTCAGCCTTACCACAGGATACGTGCCCAAGGAGTGGCGTGCGGCAACTGTGGTCCCACTCCACAAAGGTGGCGCCTCACGGACCCTGGTAATTACCCCATAAGCTTAACAAGTCTAGACTGCAAAGCTATGGAGAGGATCATAATGGAGCTCATAAACAAAGATATAGGGGACTTGCAGACATTGGACCCGACCCAGTTTGGCTTTGTCAAGGGAAGATCATGCCTTTTGAACTTGGTCGACTTCTTGAAATAGTCACCAAGGCCATTGATGAGGGAAAGGCAGTCCATACAGCCTACCTTGACCTTGCAAAGGCTGACACAATACCCCACTCGGGTATTGTAGAAAACTTACCAGCTTAAATGTAAACCCATATGTCACAAGATGGGTTGCAAACTGGCTTAAGGACAGAACCCACAGGGTTAGAGTTGCTGGCGCTGTGTCAGACTCCAAGCCAGTCACAAGTGGTGTCCCACAGGGCTCGGTCCTTGGCCCCTATTGTTTGGCATCTACTTCTCAAGTACAGGCCAACATGGGAGGACTTTGGCTGACAAAGTTTGCAGATGACTGCAAACTGGGCGCCATAGTGGAAAGTGCATCGGACACTGATATCCTTCAGAAGGGACTCACGGAAACAGATAGCTGGTGCCAGAGCCATGGCCTGAAGTTAAACGCCAAAAAATGTATAGTCATACCCTTCGGGAAAAACAAGGTAACCCCAAGCTACCATATAGGTGGCAATCCACTAAGCACAGAAGAGGTTATCAGGGACCTGGGGACCCAGGTTGACAGTGGCCTTTCTTTGACACTCACATTGCTAAAGTGGTTTGAAAGACCTTCTTCATTGCCCCCCCGATCATGAAGGGATTCACAACCAGATCTAGTGAGGGCATTGTTCCCTGTACTCTTCACTTATCAGACCAATGATCGAGTACAATGCCCCATTCGGGATGTATCTCACCCGACATCTGCAGCAATTGGAGAGACCCCAAAGTTCCTCACCAAAAGGATAAAGGGACTCCAAAATCTGTCATATGCTGCCAGATTGAAGAAACTCCAGCTTTATTCAGTCGCATACCGTCTGCTCAGAGGTGACATGTGCCTGACATACAAGGCCATGTCCAACCCGAATTAATGGACATGCTCCACCTCAAAAAATCCAAATCCACCAAAACCACTAGAGCAAGCGACTTAAACCTTAGCACGGATATAAATAGGACGTGCTGGAGGGATAGATTTATCACTCAGAGACTCCCTATGCTGTGGAATAAAATCCCGGTCCATGTGAGGCAGAGCACCTCACTGACTCTGTTCAAGAGAAATCTAGACCTGTGGATGGGAGATCGTAGGTTTACCCCGGGAATCATCTCTGGGTCACTGCTGGACAGAGGCACAACAAACTAATGGGCACAGTATTTTTTCATATAAGGGGTGGCGTAAGCCACAATAATTTCGGCTAGGCTTATAAATGCCTTAGGGCAGATAGCCTAGTATAAACCTATGAACCTATGAACCTATGAACCTATGAACCTATGAACCTATGAACTTTTAATTGAACAGTAGTAGTTTAGTCCAGGCTTTCTAAAAGAGTTCAGCTTTAATTGCCACATGAGTTCCTGTTTCTCCAGAATATTCGGGATGTCTCCTTCAAGATCATCCATGTCTATGCGATCCAGGATCTGGAACTTAAAACCTGTGTGTCTTTTATGAAGAGAAAGGTGTCTGGCTAGTGCATTATTTTTACATCCAGAGCGGATTTCTGACAGATGACATGAAATCCTTCGCTTGAGTTTATTTACAGTCTTGCCCACATAGAATGCATCACATTCATTGCACTGTGCCCTGTAAATTACTTTTTTAGTGTTACAGTCACCCCCTGCACTGGTTTTAATGATCTTCTTTAAATAAGGACAATAAAACTATCACCTTGCTGTATAAATATACAAAATGTACAATTAGTTTCACATCTTTTAGTGCTTTTCTCACATGGTCTAGGTTTAAATTCAACAAAACTTCTAATATTCCTGGCCTTCCTATAAACAAATGATGGGGCTTCACCTAAGATGTTAATCAGAAAAGGGTTTCCTGTGACAATGTCTCAGTTTTCTTCAATAATATTTTTGATACTGTGATAATCCAAAGTGTATGTCAGGATGCAGCTATTTTTACATTTGTTATTCTCTGTGGGATTACTTAACATTTTTCTACTGGGGAGGTTGAGTGAAGGTGCTTCAGTCCTTTTCAGTTCTATAATGGGTTCCAGGATGTTTTTTAACATCTGACTTTCATAGCCTCTCACTAGAAAATCATTCTCTAAGTTGTTCAGGTTTCTCAAAAATGGTTCCATCTCTGTGGTGATTCGAGCTAATCTATAGCCTTAGGATTTCACTACATTATACTTGGTTTTTGTAGGATGTAGACTTTTACTGTGGAGTAATAAGTTAACCCTTGTTGGTTTTCTGAATAGATCAGTGGTGATTCTGTTATTGTTGATGTCCTTGGAAATCTGCATATCTAAGAAAGTGGTTGAAGTACAGCTATGGGAAGAGGTAAACTTCAGGAAGGGGGTTGTTTGATTGAGGTAAGTGATAAAATCTCCAAGCTGCAAGGTGTCACCTTCCCACACAATAAAGACATCATCAATAAGACGTAAATAGCATGTGATATGCTGCATGTAGTCTGTGTTGTTTAACACAAAGTCCTCCTCCCATTTGCCCAGGGCTATGTTAGCTATGCTGGGAGCCATGGCAGCCCCCATTGCTATACCAGTTTTTTGTTTGTAGTGTTTGCCATTGAAAGTAAAGAAATTGAAGTCCAGTACAAGATTAATGAACTTGCTTAACTTTTGCAGTTGTGCCTGTGTACCCTGATTATGTTTCTTAAAAGACTCCATAGCCACTGTTATACAGTAATTGTGAGGGAGCACTGTGTACAAGGATTCCACATCAATAGTTACCAAAATACTGTCAGCTTCCACTGTAATGTTTTTTATTTTCTTCAAAAAATCCATTGAATCTCTTATGTATGACTTATTCTTTTCTGCTAGAGGTTTCAGCAAGTAATCAAGGTAAATGGCTGTGGCTTCAGCAAGGGAACCTCAACTTGCTACCACCGATCTATAAGGTGGGTCTTCTCTGTTCTTGTGTGGCTTTGGTATTCCAAAAAAGTAAGGTAAACGTGGGCATGGGCTCCATAAATAATTATAAAGATTTTCAGTGATAAGTTTTTCTTCCCATAATGTGGTGAGGTTAGTGTTCCATAAATCATATGCTCTTTTTATGTCATCCATGGTAAATAACTCATAAAATCTGTTATCCTCCAGCATGTTCTCTATCTTTTGGTTGTAGCTAGTGGTATCAGTCACAAGTATACCTCCTCCCTTGTCTGCCTTCATTACACGCCTGGATTTATCATTGCCTAGCTCAAGCAATGCTTTTCTTTCTCCCTGTGTTAAGTTATAAAGTTTTTCTTTGGAGGTTTTAAGCAGTTTCCTGATATCCATCTCACATTTCACTTCGAAAGCAGCTAGTGTTTGATGTAGTGGTGGACAATAGCTGCTAGGCCTTTTTATAGTTTCATCAATAGGCTTATTTTCAGTGTCATTACTTTTGCCATGAACCTGTACCCTTAAGTTGAGCTTCCTCACAAACATTTTAAGGTCTATCAGTACTTGAGCAACCTCACTCCTGCAGCTTGGTACAAAAGTAAGTCCTTTGGACAACACACTTTTTTCCTCTTCAGTCAGTGCTTTAACAGAGTGGTTCCAGATAAGTGGAGCACCTGTTATTGTGGTGTCTGTTGTTGTTGTTATTGTACCTGTTATTGTGGCTGTTTCCTCTGTCTGAGCCTGGGACCTGGGTTGTAGTCGAGGTTCCAGTCAGGATTGCCCAGGTATTGTATTTCCCTCACCCCTGTCCACTGTTTTGTTCTCCTGTCTCCCTGGGAGTTTGTGGATAGAGTATAAGACCTCTGGAATTCCTCTTCTGCTTTCTGGAATCTCGGTGGGTTGTAGTAGTATTCCTCGCTGTGGCTGTGGTATAGGGGGACCTGGTAAGAGGGACAAGCTCTGGGGGTCTGGTGGTGGTCGTCGTTCTTGTTCTGGTACTGGTGCTGGCTTTGGTATTGGTGTGGTGGTTGATGTCTGTGCTGTCGATAATGGTCTTCCTGAAGAAACTGGTCTCTGTGATGGTGTTGCTGCTCCTGGTAGCTGGATTGTCTGTGTTCCCGGTTGTCCTGGTAGTCCTGTAATTCGTCGTGTAGAACTCTCTGTCGGTTCTGGTTGCCGCTGTGGCTTATGTTCCTGTCCTGATCCTTCTGTGGTGTCAAAGGCTTCTGCGGAGTGTTAGATATTATGAATATAAGGCTGAAATTAATTATGTTGTAAATATACTGAAAGAAAAAGTTTGCTTGAATATATGTATAGAGTTTACAATGTGCATTCATACTATATGTATAACAGACAGGCTTCTCTTCACAGCATCAGAAAATGCCTAACAAAGCAATACTGGAAAACAAGCATTACATGATTTTCTCATGTTTGTAGAACAAATATCAATTAACAGACATCCTTTTTTATAAATTCAGCAATACGTGATGTTTTTCCAGTAGGAACAGCTTATACAAATGTTTCCTTTCAGAATGGCATCCTCACATCAGCAAAAGTGCTTAAATCACAAAAGGACAATAGAAAAGTCTAAAAACAGACATTATGTGACTTCCCATAGAAGGCCAGAAAAATATATCAGGAGGAAATAACAATCTCTTGTGTGCGTGACTAGCTCTGTATATAGCTATTGTAGTAATTCAGTTATGTGAGAGAAGGACAGAGAGAGGTATTTTCTAGAAGTCATCATTCATATCTGTAATGAAGGAAAACTTTGTAAATATATGCTACAAATCTGACAGACTATGTGTGGTTTGTTATAAAATAAGTTATCTGTAACTGTGCTTATAGCTGCAAAATATATTTCTTTATCAGTGTGCAATTTGAAAGGCTTGGTGCTTTAAACAGACTACAGATGGAGTCATGCAGAGCTATGTGTCTCAGATTCAGCAGTAAACAGCACAGCAAGACTCTCCCCAGGATTCACGAAGCCTCCGTGTAAGAGTTATAACTCTTACACGGAGGCTGCAGTTAAACAGAGTGATGTCAGCATGCTCTGCATATTCATGAGAGCATGTTGAATCACACCTAAGTCGAACACGGTCCATGTAAGACAGTAGGGGGCGTGTCCGTAGGCTGAGCCCTGCAAGCGGACACGCCCCCAGAAGTGTAAAAGTGCCCAAAGTAGACACCCACAACAGAGTCCACGGAAATGTGAATAAACACAACACAACACATGCCCCTACAGACTATTAAACATAAAACGATCTAAATGAACATGTCATATTTTTTTAAATTGTAAAGATGTTTAACCGTGAGTGCGCTCATTTGCACGGGCGTGCCCGTAGCGCAGCTACAGTTAGCAGTCAATGGGAAAGCATATAAGAACTAAATATGCAAAATAAACCAGGAAGCAATAGCGTAGCGGTAGAGATGCCGGCTGCAGAGCAGGCATTCATGGTTCGAGCCCCCACAACACAAATTTTTTTTTTTGCAAAATAAGCAGGAAACAAGTCCCTGACACATATGTACACATAAAACCAGAATATATGTAAAATGCAATGAAATATCCCATTTATATTGAATAAATGTGAGCTAAGAAATGAATATAAACTGCCAGATGTGCCCATAGCTGAGCTACAGTACAACAGAGTGAGTGTATGTGCCCGTAGATAAGCATTGGTCCAACTGGTGCAAACTGAGTGCCCGTAGCTGAGCAGTGGTTTACCATGCTAAATATATGTGCTCCTAACTGACCTGAGCGGAATATGCGTGCCGATAGTCAAATGAGGCTTAAACCAGCTTACCCCGTTTGCGGAGCTGCGCAGCGCAAACATGCTAACCGACGGGCAACGGTGAGCAAGCCGTATCAAAACTGCCTTTACACAGACACACCCCTCAACATGTCTAGACAGTCATGAAAAATAAAAAGCAGTGGCCAGGTTCGAACCCAGGATACTATACACCATAGTCAAGGTACAGAACCACTAAGCCATGACAGCAGTACCTAGAAATGCAATAATAGCTCATATATAGGAATGAATACAAACTACAGCATGACAATGCAGGTTTACTGAAGTTGATACAATTCCAAAATGGCCAATCACAGATATGTGTGGGAAAAACGGACTATATAAGCCCCATAGGTGGGAATACACAGCATAAACGATTGTAGAACAGACCTGCAGGCAGAATGTCAGGTGTAGGAGAGGGTAGTCGATTTCGATCGCAGAGGTGGGGTGTTGAGGAGTCCAGGTACATGGCCTGGCTCCTAGTCCACAACCATGAGGCCCAACTCATGCAGGGCCAGGTCCTCTGGGGAGCGTACAGGGCTGAGGCGTGGGACCAGTTGGCTCATGAACTCACCAGTGCCACAGGAATTCCAAGGACAGGTGAGCAGGTCCGTCACCACCATGCGGACCTGAAGAGACGCAAGCAGGACCAACTGAACCTTTGGATCCAGGAGGCCCGGCAATCACCCAACGCCCCACCACTGAGTAAGTAACAATTAATTATGTATGTAGAAAGTTAAACTACCTGAAATTATGGAGATGTGTATTCCAATATTACTTCATTTATATTACAGCTGCAGGTGTCCATTCTGCGAACCACAGAGCCTATGCCGATAGGCTGGTGCGGTTGCGCCACCAGGCAGGTCAGTAATCCACTACTAGTAACTGTAAAGATATATAAATGTATGACAGTCAGCAAAAGAGTGCAGTGTAGCCAGGAAGGAATTAAATCTGCAAGTAACAGTGTGAAAGTGTATGCAAGTATTGCCTGATTACAACAGTTCCCAGCCTGTAAGTGTAAACTAAACATGACACTGTCCAACATATATTTTGAAATAAAACTGCCCTGCCTGTAAGAAAATAGTACACAACCTGCAGCAGCATGTAAAGTATAGCTGCAGAAGAGGATGAAATCACATGTGTGAAATATATCCCTGTGGAAATACTGAAACATGACAGAAGTGAGACTGCTGGAAAGAACTGTAATAACTACTGTTAAAACATGTCAATAAAGCCTAGAAGTACCAGTCTGAATAGTAACATGAAAGCAAGTGAGAGAGTGTGAGAAAGTGTCAGGAATACAGCAATACAGTAGTAATAACCCCTGAATAAACTATACTGCAGTTACGACAGAATTAAATGCATGTGAGACTCAGAACCAAACAGCAAAATCTGTTCAAAGTGTTGCTGCATGTGGAATGTGTACACCAAAATCTGGATATGTTGCTCCCAGTCTGAAATACGCAGATAGGATGATTGTCTGATATACCAAACATCCACACTTGTCTGCAAGTATATAAAGCAAAGGTAACAGGATGATGTATCTGAACAAAGCTCGATATGAATGTGTATGAACAGCAATAAAATATAGATTGATGTTGCAGTAGCAGTCCCATCTGCAAGGTTAAGTAGTTAACATATAGGACACTGTAGTTAGAACAGTAGTGTGTATATAACTGTAGCTATTAGAAATGTACAGCATATGTATTTGTATTTGAAGGTGTTAATATTACTTTATTTACCCCACCCTCTAACCACCTATAACCCATTCCACGTGAAAATGGTATGTGCAATCACAATTACCACCCCTGGACGTCTGTCCTGTTGGGTCATATATATTTGCATGTCTGTTGATGCATCCGCCCTGTTCATACATCCACACCTGATGGCCTGTTGCCATCAATCAACCCTGCATGTTGTTGGACTGTGTATTACTGTTCAAATTATGCATGTGTTATGCACGCTGTTCAATGGTGTGAATATCTGGGTGTTTGGTTAATGGGAATACTAATGCATGCTGTTACAACTAATTGTGAATGGTATTATATGTCACTAACCCAAACTGTCATGACATAATGCAAAACATAGAATGACAAGGAAGGCGGGTTCCAGCGGACCCACCTCTCCCACCTCAGCTGGCGAGTGCACCTGGCACTAGTGCCGAGTCCGGACCCTCCTCTGGTGGCCCTGTGCCACCTGCAGGTGGAAGCGCTGCAGGGGATGGGGCTCACCCCCCCTCTGCAAGTGTGGCCGGAGGAGATCCACTACTCACCCTCCGTAGCGTCCGGACTGTGGTGCGTAGGGAGATTCGGGACTCTGTTCTCGAGCCCCTACGCCAGCTCGAGGCATGGGTGGCGCAACTAACAGGCATGCCCGTTGCCCCGCCTACACAGCCCCCAGCACAGCCCCGTCCTGGGCAGTGAAGGAACAGTGGCAACTGCCTATGGGTGGGGATATCAGTTCCACTGTTGCCATCTGTGGGCTCATGGGCTCTGGATATCCAAACCTCCGTCCCGTCAATTGTGTAACCCCCCCACACGTGTCATACACCGCCCCTGTATGCTTCTTGTTTGTCTTGTCTGTTAACCTACCCAACCTACCTCCCCAGCTGTACTGACTACCTTCACCTGACATACCACTCTCACCTGAAAAAAAAAAAAAAAAAGGGCACTCTGTACCCACAAAAAAATTACGCCCCATACATAGCTGCCCATTCCGCACACATGTCTACTGGACATGGAACCTATCAATTCCAATTGGCTGTACAAGTATTATTGTTGTCCTGACACCTCTCTCAGGGGTGGAAGGTTTCAAATGTCACACCAAATTACATACATATGCACAGCTGTTACTGCTGAAGAAATGGGCAGCTATGGGCCTTACCTACATCCCTCCTGCACATCCCAAGCTTGTTTCCCTACTGTCTTACCCTCTTTGTGACCCCTTTTTCACCACTTTCCTGTCTCCCCATTTTCTTTTCTTTCAAGGAAAATAGCTGGTGTGCGCAAGAGTAAGCACGCTTAAGTGGTTGTAATCAGGGTGCACTTGTGTCTGAGCTAACCGCCAGTGCGCATGCGTGAGCTCCGCGCAAACCAGCGCTAACCCGGTTACAACTGCTTAAAAGTGCCTTAGGCACTTTGACAGGTCCTGTACTCAGTTCAAAAGAAAAATAAAATCCCACTGTGAGTCCCAAACCCAGGACCTTGGCAACTATAGTCTGCATGACTTACCACTAAGCCATGACTCTTATATAAAAACATTGTGCTAAAGTAAACATATCATGTAACAGTAGGAATGAATGTAAAGGGAATATAGATGTGTAGTACACAAAGCATGACATTTAGAATCACAAACAAAACTGGTGGATTTCCATAATAGTAGTGTGTGAACAGAAACAGCCATGCTAGTTGGAAGCTAGTAGGTAATAATGTCACCATAGCACCTTGCAAGACACACACATACTCACAGCAGGATAAGCACTGCCCATACCCCACAACCTCTTACAGGAACACATCCGACCAAGTAATAAAATATGTGGAGCAAAGGCCCAAAACCAGGGACACATTACAAATAAAGTTACAACAAACGCAGACAGTTCAGAAAGTAACAGGGTCTACACCTTGTGGGATGTTTGGAAGGGTATGCAGTCTGGAACTTGAATGTTTGTCACCATATTCTGACTTGAGCCCAGACTGACTTGCCAGATAAAGGTGTGCATGAGATATTAACCAAATTATGAGGCAGAAATGTGGACAGCCTGCAAATATCTGTACACATGACGGGTCCAACACCACCATATTTGAATAGTTAAGAACCTAGACATAGCAACAGTGAATGTCTTACAGGGATACCCCACAGACCCCATGTGAAATGTACAAACAGTAGGCAGAAAGGTGTAACACATGCAATGGTAACTATGGAGTCCGGAAAGTATTCACCACTCACATGGCAGAAAAAGTGTAGTAATACATATGCTCATGCTAACCCACAGTCACAACTGCAGCATGCCAGACATTTTAATGGGTGCACCCCACTGATATGTATCATTCCATGAGGCACATAACTGATGAACCTGAAAGTCTCTGGGGCCTGCTCAGCAGCATACTCAAATACCCTAATAGATGTCAAGGCCCACACCATGGCCAGACCACACTGCATGCTGTAACACCCTAGCAGATATAGCAAGCATTCCAATGTGTGAATGTACATGGAAAATAGGAAAGCTACAGCAGCACACTACAGTCAAGACACCTAGCAGGCATACAAGTAGTGACTGTAAAGGGCAACTATTGAAGCCTTAGCAACAGAGTGCAAGCAAAAGTGAAAGGAAAGCACACACACACACACACACACACACACATTAACAATAGTAGTAGTTGTAGTTGTCAGTGTACATACACAGTTAGTACAGGAAACTGGACAAATGAATGGAGGAATGTTAATCTACAACACACCTGGAAATATGAGAGAGATACCAACCTTTACACTCACAGAACATTGTCCACAGCATAACAGCATGGTCCCTGCCCTTAACATCTGAAAGGGCTACGCCTATCTCACACACCTTTTTATAGCACTGTTCTGAAATCACAGTGAGAACTGCAATCAGTACACAACTGGCTGCATGCAATTAGCAAATGCTGGCTAACAATTGGTGCAGAGGCCATCACATGGGCATATGCAGATACCTACAAAGTATGCTGTACTCCATGTCCACGCATGCAATACTTTCATTGCACCCTGAGAAGGACATGAGAGACAGACAGAGACAGAGAGAGAGAGAGAGACAGAGAAAACTGCAATTAAGCAGACAGAAACGAATTGTTCAGCAACAGCTACCTGAAAGCTGACAACTGGGAAGTGGAGCAGCAGGACAGAGAACCAGACAGCAGCAGAAGCAGCTGTGACAAACACAGGTAATGTAAAGTAATACTATAAAGGTGTACATACTGTGAACCCTCCATATGTGTCATTGGTCTGTATCCATATGTATATGAAGATGTGTAAAGGGCAGGAGACATACAGCAACTATCAGTGAAGGCTGTACATACATTTGTTGTTTGATTGTAAGTTGTAGTGCCATGTACAAATTAGGTTACACAGCTATGTATGTTTAGCAGTATGTTAGTGTGTGTATACAGTATGGTAGACAAATATGTTGATATACCTGTCTAACATATGGATATGTATGTATGTCAACATATGTATGTGTATATATATATATATATATATATATATATATATATATATATATATGTCTATATATATATATATATATATATATATATATATATATATATATATGATATGCATATATGTATACATACATAGAGAGAGAGATGTAGGAATACATAGACAGATGTCGATAGAATATTGTACCAACATATCTATGTAATGCACACATGCAGATATAGATATATGTAGATACATAGACAGACTGATCTGACTACCTACAGGTATGATTGTATATGATGACCTGCAACACAGCCTGTCCCACCCCTCTGTCACTCACACCCCTCTGTGCCCTCCACATCTATAGCAATATATGTACATCAATATATATATATGTGTATATGTATACGGACATATATATATATATATATATATATATATATATATATATATATATATATATACATATAGATATATCTATATACATATATATATATATATATATATATAGAGAGAGAGAGAGATGTATATAAAGTCTGAGTGAGGCACATGTGTACAGATGTATTGCAACAGGTGCCTGGTGACAAAGGCATGGAGTGAACACCAGTGTCAAATCCGGAGTATCATACCACATTTTAGATCACCTACACCAGTAACCACCAGATATGTGATTGGCCGCCCACCACTGCATGTGTCAGGGGTGAGTAGGGTCAGAAATGTGTACAATAGTGGCCCCAATGATAGTCACAGTGGCACACTATCCCTGGAATACCTGCACATGGTATGTGTCCGCAGACATGGTGAGTCAGATATGGACATGTAGGTCGGTGTACCCCCCACACCACATAATGGATGCCATGGTATGGACCTCACATGACAGCAACAGATATGGAGAAGGACACAGTGACATGTACAACACTGTGACAACGCACTCAAACACATTACCAATGCACAGTGACTGACAACACCACAGAGTACACATATGCTACCCACATAGAGGTTACCACTCCCAGATTTACATATGGAGGTCACACCCATGACAGATGTCCAACAACCATAGTAACACCTCCCACCATCCACAACCTAAATGTCTGCTGTGTGTCGTCCGTGCCACTGCAATAGTGTGCACATGTGAAGGTAAGAGTTCCTACTCACAGATAAGACACACCCTGCAATAAACCACACAGTGTTAAGAAGCGAGACTCCCCATGAGTACATGTCACACATACCCCTGCTGAATGTTAGTCAGATAGGTAATATGCCATATGAGTCACCCTGTGTAACTGTGTGATGGCAGCAGGTACCATCACACCACATGTGTCACAATGGTCAGGGTAGCAGAACAGTACGCTGCTGTAGACACAGGGCAATAGCATATTGTATAGTATTGTATTGTAATGTAATGTATTGTGTTGTATTGTATTGGTATGGTGAGGTGCCTCCTTCATGGAGTGGAACCACTGCTGCTGTGCCAGTGTACAGGTACATATCCTGTAGTCAGGCTAGTGTTACATAGCACTTCTATATGTGTGTTTAGCTCCTGTCAGAGGTTATGTAGCATGCAACTGGGGATACCATCAGGTCCCATCCATGTTGTGTATTCTGCTGTCCTGCGGGTGTCTCTCACCTGGACATCTGTGATGACAGGGAGGTTACAGTCAGCTGGGATAACTATTCCTTATTACAGGGGAGAGGGCGGGGTGACACCTGCACTGAACCTGTCCACCACAATGTTGTCGATATCTGTGGTGTCAGTGAAATATGTGTTGTGTACTACCTATGGGCATAGAGGATGGCTCCTGACCAGGTTGCTAACATAACTGAAGAAGGCCTCCTGGTCATCTGTAGTGTCACTCTTGATTTCCCTCTCAACGTTGCCCATGTAGTCAGTATGATGGGAAATAGATCCTTACCACTGCTGCTCAGACATGCCCTCCCTTCAGTGAATGATGCTCTGTCTTGCAGTAGCTTCCATCTTCTGTAATACAATCTGTCTATGGCTGGGGTCCACCAGACAGGATGCTGTCCCTTTGTGGAGAGTGTCTTGGTCATATATGGGATTGCATGATCCATGCATTCTTGGAGATGTCTGTAGAAAGCAATTGTGTAGGGGTCAGCATTGTGGGTTGTATCTGCCACTGGCCCAGTGGGCTGTAAGGATACCATATCACTGTTACAAAGTGTAAAGTTTGTATCTGTAATGTTATGCACTATAGTCATCTGTGCTGGTGGTGGAGGTGGGATATGTATATCCAGGGCAATCAGTGTGTGGTCAGCCCACAGTAGTTGCCGATGTAGGCCATACAGTACCTAGATACAAACCCCCAGAGTGAGGAGGTGCTTCTGACCTGAATCGGTGTTCTGACTGCTGGTGTTTGTTAGTATGTTGTATGGAGTCTGCCAGGTACTGTTGCACAGTTGCTGGCCGAGCACTGATACCTGGCCATCTACATGTGTATCCACCAATAGACAGTCAGATGCTACATATGTGAGATATGTTGTATCATAACAGTCAAGTAGCATGTGTAGTATGTGTGCCAAAGTCTGCTGACATATATTGCTGATACCAGGTTATTTTCTTTCTCAGGTACATGGCCCACCCGCGGAACCCCACCTACTCCACAGCTGAGGATGAGGAGATACACCAGAGCCTGGTGCGGGACTATGCAATACTCTTTTCCCGCACCAGCCAGAATCAGCAGGAGAGGGCTGCACTGTGGCAAGACCTTGTCCGTCGGGTAAATGATATAGGCACGCATAATAGGACATATGAGCAGGTACGACATCACTGCAGTGATTTAATCAGACATGTCCATCAGCGCAAGGCCAGATATCCACAGGCAACAGGTCGCCACAGGTGGTGGGGTGGCTACACATCCCCCACTCACCAGACTGGAGGGGCTACTCCTGAGTGTAGTGGCTCCAGTCCACCAGCAACAATAACAGCAGCAGACATGCATCATGATGGAGGCTGGAGCCACACAGCAGCAAGACAGTGAACGTGCAGGTAATATGTCATATGTATAGTTGACTGTTGTGTACACTGGTAGTTAATGCATGTGTGAGGTGTGTCCTTGGTTTGTAGCTGTCACCATAGTATTTAATGTGCAAGTGTGATATCCTCAATATTAGCTGCTGACCTGTGAAAGGCGACTGTTGTACTCCTGACCTGTATCATACTCAGTAACAATGGCACAGTTGTGCCCACTGACATTAGTTTCTTCATGTCTGCAGGACCCTCTGGTATAACTGCAATGCAGCCTATCCATGCTGGTGAGTGTGTATTAACAATTCCTGTAATAGTGTTGATAGTAATAGTACTATTTGGCTCACTTAGTAGTGCTCTTTGTATGCATGTAGGTGTGTCTGTGTCTGTGTGTTGATATCACGCATACTGAGTACTGTACAATTGTGTGAAACTGTGTGCATGTGTGCGTGTGTGCATGTGTGCACCTGTGCATGTGTGCATGTGTGCATGTGTGCATGTGTGCACCTGTGCAGGTGTGCACATGCAGGTGTGCACCTGTGCATGTGTGCACATGTGCACGTGTGCATGTGTGCACCTGTGCAGGTGTGCATGTGTGCATGTGTGCACGCAGGCACCGTGCACCTGTGCAGGTGTGCATGTGTGCATGTCTGCATGTGTGCATGTGTGCACCTGTGCATGTGTGCAGGTGAGCATGTGTGCACCTGTGCATGTGTGCATCACTGGTAATGTGTAGACATTGTAAACTGTGTTTCCTGTTTCCTTCCCACAGGTTCTGTTGCTGCTCTGGTGTCATGTAGCAGGGAACCTGAGTCAGGTGCCGTGGGTACTGATAATGATGACATCGGTGTAATGGCACAGGAAGGTATGCCAGGGTCCGCCATTGGTCAGCCGATTGACAGTACACAGCTGTCGACCCCATCAATGCGAGCAGTTATCCTGCCAATACACCCTTGTCACCACTGTCCCTAGGTGATGGACAGCATACAGTGGGCATTGACCAGGGTAATGTGGTATCTGTGGCACATGCCTCCCCACACAGCAGCCATGGGCATGGCCCAGAGATGGTACCACACAGACAGATGTCCAGGGGTTCTCGTGGGAGCATCCATGGGCGTACTGCGCCTGTCAGACGTGCCCACAGAGGTCTTACAACCTCAGCTATGTTTCAGACTGTCATGCAGGCACAGTCACGTATGGAACGGTACACCAGACAGGGTCTGAGGGAGCTGGCAGCATGTCGCACAGCCATGACTGACAGTATGCATGACATTGCGGCTGCCATCCGTGATTTCACCGATGTCATAGACAGACGTTGTGGGGACATATTAGACCGGTTCCACAACTACATGTTCATGAGCCAGGGTGATGGTGGGAGGTTGAGGCGTCGACATGGCCGTATGCCAGCAACAGCAGCAGCTGGCAGTCGGCGCGGACAACAGGGCCGCGGCCGACCCCGTAGTGCCAGCAGCAGCCCCAGCAATGCTGGGTCTGTGCTGTCATCAGACCGCCCCAGGAGACCACGTGCACGTGGCTGTGGCCAGGCCCGACAGGGATCTGTGTCCAGTCAAATAACTCCTGCTTCTGATGACAGTACCCAGTCTGGGTTGGTACCGGATACGGTCCGTAGCACCCCTGCAAGGCACAGGTACCGTGTCCGTGGCCAGAGACACTGATCTGTATGACCTGGCAGGTACAGTCTGTGGCTGTCCACAAACACCAGTATATGGCAGCCATGAGGTGGAACTGTGTGCATCCATACACACATGCAAATTGACAACACCTAGGGCTACCGCATACACACACACACTGCATCAACATTGCCCCACCTTCTACTGCTGTCCCTCACCAACACACATACACATACATGTCAATTGGTGGTATGGGTGGCTGACTCAGGCATACCAAGTTCACACCCTGTGCATATGATGAAACTGTGCCACCTCCTGCAATCTGTAACAACTGTGCAGGTACAGGTTAACATGTTGCTGATGCACAGGGTAACCACATAGATGTGTAGTAATAGTATCATGTTGTTAACAGTACTGTGTGCTGAATTAATTGTGGGTATATCACAGCATGCCTGATGCAGTAAGTGTGTGATTGTCATGTCCTGTTGTCTACACCCATGGTAAGTACCATAGTGTATCATCTGCACATGTTGGCATACTGGTGGTAATGATGTCAACAGAAGGCTACATACATAGGTAGCACAGGGATAGGGTAATGAATGTAGTAATACACAATGATGGACATGTAAATTGCAAGTGGCATGTTGCCCACACTAGACTCTGCAATGCAGATGTTTGAGGATGTTGATATGTGTGCAGTACTACACGACTGGTACAGGACACACAGGAGCACCCTAGCACTGCATGCTCACATCTCATACCATGCTCGACAGCCCCAACACACATAACTAACTGTCACAGGAGGGAGAGTCCCCATATATGTCAGGGATACTGTGGTGGCAGGCCAGGGAGCATACATCCTACTAAGTATGGAACCACTGAATGAAGGCTCAGTGTCTGTTATTTGACATGTGTATTACTGCAGGTATGAGCACATGGGTTTCTATCCAGTTATTGTACATCCTGACAGTACATGCATGTTCTGTACACTTGTGTGCACTGAGACTGGACCCTAGCCATCTGACCCGTGTATTTCCATGTACATGTGCATAGTGCCTGCATATTTGCAGTGTTACCTACTGGAACTGGTACAGCTTGTTTGTTGTACAATGGACTACATGGAGCCCTGTTTACTGTATCTTTGTTTGCATGCATGTTTGCTTGCAATTACCCTGGAATACTGATCACACCTGCAATGCATAGTTATAGAGCTTCTGTGGACTCCTAGTGCCATCTGCATAGCCTACTATATGTATGTCCATGTCCCACTTGACAGGTTGTCACTGTTTGTCCTGTTCACATGTACATTGCCTGTGACACAGTGCATATGACCTGCCTGGCATGTGTCCACGTGAGCAGTCATATATGCTACTGCTAACTAATCACAGGCACTACACCTTCACACATTCATCTTCTGTTGAACTACCTGCTTTGTTAGGGACAGCCTGCATCTGTCACCCCTGGCCTTTCAGATATTGGCAAAGGCTCTTGCTACCCCCATAGTGCCTATGTTAGGCAGGGCTCAAATGACAAACCCACCTTCATAGGTATCACAAGGGATAAGACACTAAGAGCAATGCTACCCAACGCCAGATGTCTAAACCTCCAGATGCATGCACCCAAAACACTCCTTGGCATGGAAAACATCGATATCTGTGCAGTAACAGATGCATGGTTCAGGGCTACTGAGAGCACACCAGCACTACCGGGTGTAACCCGGTTGATTTCTTTGATACAGTCACCAAGGCCATTGCCGAGGGAAGGTGGTTCACACAGCCTACCTGGACCTTGCAAACGCCTCAACAATACCCCACTTGGGCATTCTAGGGAAGCTCACCAGCTTAAATATAAGCCCCTATGTCACTAGATGGATTGCACAGTGGCTCAAAAACAGAACCCACATGGTTAGCATTGCTGGAGCCATGCCAGACCCCATAACAGTTACGGGTTGTGTCCCACAAGGCTCAGTCCTGGGACCCTCTTGTTTGGTATATATTTATTGGAGGTACAGGCCAACACGGATGGACTGTGGCTGTCCAAATATGCAGATGACTGCAAACTGGCCACCATAATCGACTCTCCAGCTGACACAAGCATCTTCCAAAGGGGCATCATAGCAACAGACAACTTGTGCCAGAGACATGGCCGTCTGCTGAACAGTGTTTAGAAGGGGAATGTGCATCCTGTAGTCTGTTCACCTAGTTGCCAAAAGGGACATTGTCCTCACACACACTAACCCCTCAGCCAAAAATACACACTGGCCAATTGCAGCATACAAACGCCTATCTCACTGTTATGAGACTTTTGACGGATGCATTAGCAGAGCACGCTATTTGCATTACTGGGGTTTTCTTCCCTGCTATACTTATAGGGTGCTGACATCATCAGTGTTTAGGAAAAGGAATGGGCATCCTGTAGTCTGTTCACCTAGTTGCCAAAAGGGACACTTTTTTCACACAGTAATCCCCCTCAGACAAACACACACACTTGCCATTCACAGGATTCAAACCCCTACCTAACTATGTTATGACACTTGAGACGGATGCATTAGCAGAGCGCTATTCGCATTACTGGGAGGTTTCTTTTCTCCTGCTGTACTTATAGGGTGCTGACATCATCGGTGTTTAGAAGGGAATGTGCATCCTGTAGTGTCTTATCCTATTTGCCAAAAGGGACATTTCTCTCACACACACTAACCCCCCTCAGACAAACACACACACTTGCCATTCACAGGATTCAAACCCCTACCTAACTATGTTATGACACTTGAGACGGCGCTATTCGCATTACTGGGAGGTTTCTTTTCTCCTGCTGTACTTATAGGGTGCTGACATCATCGGTGTTTCGAAAGGGAATGTGCATCCTGTAGTGTCTTATCCTATTTGCCAAAAGGGACATTTCCCTCACACACACTAAATCCCCTCAGACAAACACACACACTTGCCATTCGCAGGATTCAAACCCCTACCTAACTATGTTATGACACTTGAGACGGACGCATTAGCAGAGCACGCTATTCGCATTACTGGGAGGTTTCTTTTCTCCTGCTGTACTTATAGGGTGCTGACATCATCGGTGTTTCGAAAGGGAATGTGCATCCTGTAGTGTCTTATCCTATTTGCCAAAAGGGACATTTTCCTCACACACACAAACTCCCCTCGGACAAACACACACACTTGCCATTCGCAGGATTCAAACCCCTACCTATCTATGTTATGACACTTGAGACAGACGCATTAGCGGAGCGCGCTATTCGCATTACTGGGAGGTTTCTTTTCTCCTGCTGCACTTATAGGGTGCTGACATCATTGGTGTTTAGAAAGGGAATGTGCATCCTGTAGTGTCTTTTCCTATTTGCCAAAAGGGACATTTCCCTCACACAGACTTACACACACTGAGCATTTGCAGGATTTGAAACCCCTACCTAACTATGTTATGACACTTGAAACGGACGCATTAGCAGAGCGCGCTATTCGGATTACTGGGAAGTTTGTTTTCTCCTGCTGTACTTATAGGGTGCTGACATCATCTGTGTTTAGAAAGGGGAATGTGCATCCTGTGGGGAGGCAGACACCAAGCACACTATGGCTAAGCTGTCATTCCCTAGGGCAAACAGCCTAGTGTTGACCTCTACACCATTATGTTTAATTGTCAAATGCACATTATTTGTTGCTGATAGACTGTTTGCATATCTTTATTGCCATAGCATTCCCTGTTTGTATGAACAACTTCTGCATCTGTGGAAGATGTTTGCATATGGAAGGATCCACTATATCACGTATGTCTCTGTAGTCATTTAACTGTGTGCACTGGGCAGACTGCTGTAATGTGGTTGGTTCCTGGCATAACACATAACAATACCAGATATGTGTGTCCAACTGCTAAACCGAGATTTGGCCTAAGTGTGTGAGCATGCCCAGTTCAGCCTTCCCATGGCATGCTGTCAAAGTGTGTGAGCATGCCCAGTGTGAGCATTCCATATGTTGGACTCTGCAGCCCACCACATTTGTGGATGTGTGTGAACTTCAACAACTATCACCCATTTATGGTTGTGGGTTGTGTGTCATGTTGTGTAGTTACTGTACAACTGCTTTGTGTGTGAACACAACAGGATTATACTGTGCCTGCAGTCTTTGCATGGGATACTTTGCATACAGTTGTCAACATCCTTTCACACTGACCTAACACTGTAGTACTGTATAGTGTACTGGTAGTACTTTGACTGTGGTGGACAGTATCCTGGGCTTTACTGCTATCACTGCTTTACATTTCGGTAGTGGGCACAACAGCCTGGTTGGGGCCAGTTGTGTACATCTGACCATGTTGCATTCTGTTCAGATATGAACTACTTACACCAGGCTTGTCCAACATTGTTAGTGTATTCCACAACATAGGTGTACAATTGCAAACACTAGCGATGTGCCCTAGTCCATGTCTAATGCAAGTTGGAGAGTGTGTTTGTCCTTCAACACACATTGTAAGAGGAATTTGCCATGACATATGTCATGGTTAGTATACTGTGCCTCTGTCTACCTGTGACATGACAGTGATACCCAGGATAAACCTACCATCTCCCGTCCACCCATCAGGATTCCTATTGAGGAAGATTGATAAGTGACTCTATGGGTAGCCTGTGCTGAGGGTTCACTCATGGGTGGGAGTGGCTTCTGTGTTATGGATCACACAGTACAGCTTGTCCTATGTAAGTCAGTGCTGGGGTTCAGGTCTCTCATGTGCATAGCTCACTGCCATTCAGATTGTACAAGGTGCAGCATGTTTATTGATGCCAGCAACACAGGCAACACATGGCATCTGTGCAGGCTGTTTGATACTCCTGATGAGGTACTGTTGGGGACTTTACAGTTGATGGAGGTGTCTGCTGAGGTACATCCCACAGGGGCTATTGTAGTCAATTGTACCACTGATGCAGGATGACTGCAGAGCCACAATGACCTCCCTTATGTAGATCTGACAGCCTTCATGATTAGGTGGGTATATGGTATGTTTCTGTAAACACTACAGCACATGTTTGTCCAATGCAGGATATCTATCACCCTGTGTCCCCAGGTCTCTCATTACATGTTAACTACATAATGGGTTAACACCTATGTGGTAATTGGTGGGCACTTACTGTATATCCATGGGGTTGACTATACACGTTTCTGCACTTAGCTTGCTGACATGGCTATGGCACCAGTTGTCTGTTTCTATGTGGCCCTTTTGTGGGATGCATGTGTCAGCTGGTGGATCATATGTGGTGAGCAGTTTGTAGTCCTCTGCAAAAATTTTAGGACACAGTCCTTCCATGTTTGCCTGTACCTATGGGACATATATACCAGACGAGGGAGATACCAGGACAAAGCCTTGTGGGATGCCAGTTATATCTGGTTTGTAGTCTGACATGGCTGAAGCATGTCTGACCATGTCTGTTCTGTCCTTGGTCTGGTTTGCAACCCCTCTACTGACATGTGGGTTTATATTTAAGCTGGTGAGCCTATCTATACTGAACATGTAGGGTATTGTATAGAAGCCTTTGCAAGGTCCAGATACACTGTGTGGAGCACATTGCCCTCATCAATGACCTTAATGACTGTTTCAATTGAGTCAAACATGGTTAGGGACAGGATCTGCACTTGAGAAGGCCACACTGGGTTGGGTCCAGTGTCAGTAGGTCCCCAACATCCTTATGTCTGTGGTACATGCTGATCCTTTCCATAGCTGTGCAAACTGAGCTTCTCAGGATTCTGGGGTAGTACTGTTCAGTATCCATTCAGGCAACACCTTTGTTGAGAAGGACCACTGTTGTTGTACACTGCTCTTTGGGTACATATTCTGTGGTAAGGCTGACATTGAGCAGTAGTGTGGTTTGGCATTCCATTCATCTTAGAGTCCATGTTGCACTAAGCCCAGGACACCATCTCATACCATTGCTGCTGTGTGTTTTGCTTTGGAGATGTTGTCTGTTACCTCAGCATCTGCAATGTCAGGGGGCCAGCAGTCTGCTGGGATAGATATTCTGCATTCGTGGGGTGGGGGGTTTGCACTGCACCTGTCAGGATGTATGTTGGCAATATGTGTGTGTGTTTGTGGTATTTGTGTGATTCAGGGCATATCTGTGAATTCCCAACATGGCTCCTACCATCAGTTGTGTAAGCCTTGGGATTATCCTTAGTGTCCTGTACAATTTGTATCTACATAGGTTCATAGGTTCATACTAGGCTATCCACCCTGGGCATTTGTTAGCCTAGCCACAGTGTGTGTGGCTTTGAGACCCCTTGCTATGTGGATATTATGGCCATTTATGATTTGCTTTGCTGTGCCTCTGTCTGGACATGACACAGTGAAGAACCCCACTGTAACTCTACAATCATCCATCCACTTGGCAAGATTCCTGTTGAACAGTGTCAGTGAGGGGCTCTGCCTAACATGGAGTGGGATTCTGGTCCAGGGTGTGGGGAGCCTCTGGATTATGTATCTGTCCCACGGCACATCCTATTTCATTATTTGTTGAGGTTGACATCTCTCACTCTCGCAGCTCCAATGGATATGTGTTTTCTGGGGTGGAGCATGTCCATTACTCCTGTGTTGGGCATGGCCTCCTACAACAGGCATGCAATGCCTCTGTGTGAGCAGTATGTGACTGATTCAGCTGGGGTGTCTACAGCCAGGCAGCATATGACATATATTTGAGACACTTTATCCTCTTGGTGAGGTACCTTTGAGGTCTTTCTAACTGCTGAAGGTGTCAGGTAAGGTAGATCCCATATGAGGCATTGTACTAGATTATGGGTGTGATTAGAGGAAAGTATAGGGCACAGTGACCTCTGTTGCCGTAGATGTGACTCCTTTCCTGATACGGTGTCAAATGTAGACAGTCTTCCTAGCCACATTGGCAATGTGGGTGTCACATAACAGGTTACTGTCCACTTGTGTCCCTAGGTCCCTGGTTACTCCTTCCATACATAATGGTTTACCACCTATGTGGTAATTTGTGGTACCTTGTTTGGTATTTGGTGGGACATTCATACTGTCCAGTGTCTTCAGGACGGTTGGGGGGGGGGGTTGTGTGTGAGAGTGCGGTCTGTAGCATGCTACAGACTGCACAGCAGTCTTGCCTACAGTTAGTTGCACATGGGTGAACTCCACTGCCTTGTGCATTGTCAGTTACCTGGACGTATGGGTGTCTGTGCTGCCTATGGATACTCACCCTCCTTTTATGTTTTGTTCCAGGTTTTGGGGCCATGACACATGGTACGTGGTATAACCTGGTAGTGCTGGTGTGCTGTCAGGAGCCTTGCAGCAGGTTTCTGTCACTGCACAGACATCGATGTTCTCTATTCTGGGGATGGCCTCGGGAGCATGCATATTGGGGTGTACACATCTGGCATTGGTCAGCATTTCCCTTATGTTTCTTCCCACTTATGTTTTCTAGGGTGGTGGGTCAGTCTTTTCAGCCTTGCCTACAAAAGGCTCTATGGAGGTGGCAAAGGCCTTATCCAATATTCAGATGCCCAGGGTAACAGGTGCAGGCCATCCTAAGGACAGCTGCGGGCTTGTCAAGCATGACATCCCGAGCAGACAGACATTGATCCCCTTGGAATGACACCAGTAAGTGTGCTACTTGCTATGACTGATCATTCCGTGTTTGTACTGTGGCATTATTCTTGGTAAGGGTAGGATGCTGCGAACAGTGAGTGTCATACTGGCCTGGACTACATAATCGGATAGCTCATCTGTGTCTCTTTACATGTAGTCTAGGGCAGTACATCTCAGGTCATTCACACCAGCATGGACTATGACTGCATCATATTTCTACTTGCTTTGGAGTGACCTACATATTTCTGTTATGTGGCATATTGTGGCAGCCTACAGGCAGCTTACTGTACCCTTTCCCTTGTTCAGTCTGGTGTGGAGAACAGCAGTGTGACTAACTATGGAGTCAGCTATTACAGCTGTAGGAGGCATGTTGTTTCTCCTTCTAGCCTCAGACTGTTTGGCACACCAGCTTTGTGTGCTATGTGTTGCATGTGCTATGTTTGGAGGCTGTTTCATTGGGTGTCTGCTTTAGAGGCCTCTGTTGGTCTGCTGTGTTTGTAATTTGTGCCTCCGGAATGTATTTCTGTGTTTATGTGTTTGGTTTGCAGTTGTGATAGGTCTATGTGGGTATGTGTTTGTGGTGTGTGTGGTTACCTTCTCCTACTGACTTGTTTTGGGAGTACTGAGTTGAGGGAGCTCAGCCTCCAGTTTGGATGGATGGTTGCATCTCTCACATATATTTGTATTTCTTGGGTGGAGTTGGGGTTGTCTGTGTACTTGGGGCAGGTGTAACATTGCCTCAGGATTCACAGATTCCACTTGTTGTGGCTGGCCTTAGTGGATTGCATGTGTGGACAGATTTTATTGCCATACTACTGATCAGTAATTACTTCATTGTTCATGTTTGCTCTATCATGTAGTAGCTTCCTCATTCTCTTGCATATTTTGGTTATGGCTGGTGTCCACCATGCCAGATTTAGGCACTGTGTCTTGTTTTAATTTAGGACTGCATAATCCAAGCATTCCTGGCAGTGTTCATGGAATGGCTGTATTACAGGTTCTGAGGTGTGGCCCATATTTTGCACCTGCACGGCACCATTAATGGATTCGACATTATTTTGGAGGTGTGCAAATATTGGATAGCACATGTTTTCCACTGTGGTTTTCCGCCAAGGACTGTGGTCAGGATTTGTATATCCAGTGTGATTACTATATGGTCTGGTTTTACCAGTGAGCAATACACTTCTCATCTTGACATCCCGCACTCCATGTTGCTGATTATCACATCCAGTATGCTTACCCCTCTTGTGGGGTGCTACGTTGTTCCTGGGCCTTTTGGTTTGTGGATTCGATGAACTTTTGTCCTACACTGTTGCAGCTGGTATAATGCTCCCAGTCTATATGTCTGGGTATTTGCAGTCGCCCAATATAATGTGGTTTGGAGGACTTGATATATTCATGTATTCCAGCATAGGCCGGATGCAGTTCCTGGTGTTGGGCCAGTAGTCTGTAGCAGGCTATAAACTGGGGGGCAGTTTTAGCCACTGTTACTTGAGCATGGCTAGTCCATGCTGCTTTTTGAGGTGGTACCAACATGGGGGTGTGGTTATCCTTGACAATTCTTGCTAGTCACCCTCCTTTTGTAGCTTGTTCCAAGTTTTGAGGCTGTACAGCACAGTATGAGGTGTAACCTGGTAGTGTTAGGGTGCTGTTGTGAGCCTTGCCTCAGTTTTCTGTTACAGCACAGTTATCAACATTCTCCATACTGGGTGAGCTTAGACTGCATGCATCTTGCTGTTTCAACTTATCCCTATCTTATTCTTATCCCTTCTGGTACCTATGGAGATAGGTTTGTGTTTTGAGCCTTACCTATTCAGGGCACACTGTGCGTGACAACAGCCTTTGCCAGTATCCATACGGCCTGCACTGATAGGTGCACGCCAGTCCTAGCAGGTGGTGCATCATGTCATGCTCAGCATGTCATCCCAGACTGGCACACATTGGGTCCCCTTTGAGTAACTGCGATACTTCAGTCAATTGTTGCACTTGATCATCTCGTTGTCATGTTGTGACATGCTGCTTGTTGAGGGTAGGATGTTAGTCAGGGTCCTCAGGTGTGCATATGGTACTTGGTGTTACATTACTTAACACATAGCATTCATGCCTCAGGTGGTGCTGCAGGGCTGCCTCTGTCGGATGCGCATATTACACTTCCCTGTACGTGTTTGAGAGCAGTTTGTGTCACGTTAGGCATCCCTGTTACTATATGAGTGAGTCAGAGAGGGGTATCATTCCCAAGGTTCCTACTGAGCCAATGTATGTGCTATGCGTTGCCTCTTTGCCAAGGCCAGGACATACTGGGCACGCCTCCTTCTGCCTACTGGGGCAGGCTCAGGTTGTTCCTCCTCCGAGTCACGCTGTGCCTGTGGTGGCCTTGGCAATGGTGGGGGGCTGTTTGGCCCAGCCCTATGCTGGTCCTGCTGCAGCTGTTTTTGCAAGATCATATTATGTAGCATAGCACATACCATGACAATTTCGGTACATGTAGTTGGTGTGTACTGCAAGGCTCCACCAGATGTGTCCAGACACCGGAACCGCGGACTTGAGCAGCCCAAACACACGCCTATTACATTACGTGTTTGTGCAGTGCCTCATTATGGCATTCCTGTTCAGGTGTGTGTGCGTTTCGATGGGTGTCATCAGCCACGGCTCCAGTGCATACCCTGCATCCCCTCTAGGTGTCCGCGGGATGTCCCCACTGGCAAATGTCTGGTACAGCTGCCAAATGCCAGATGTGGGAATCGTGGTAGCTCCCAGGACAGCCAGCACACACATTCATTATTATGCCATGGGCATCACACACGACCTGGCAGTTGATGGAGGGGAAGCCCTTGCAGTTGATGTATGCCCTACCCCGCTCACCGGCTGGTGCTTTGCGTATGTGCGTGCAGTCTATTGCACCCACTACCTCTGGGTATTCCGCTATTTGCTGGAAGAGACACATGTTGCTGGCCAATACCTCACAGGCATTGGGGAAGTATACATGATCACCGACATGTGCTGACATGGCATCCAGGAACTGGTGCAGTACCCTGGAAGCTGATGCCTGTGATATCCCCATCATATCGCCAGTTGGTCTCTGGAAGGTACCTGTTGCTAGTATTCTTAGGCCAACACATACCTTGGTTTCCACTGGGATGGGTTCCCCTCTTTTGGTTCTGTGTGTGTGAGGCATGGCCTGCACAGCTCGACTATTTGCTGCAGGAGCTCAGTGTCCACTCTATAGCGCTCTACTATCTCCAGCTCATGTAACCCGTGGTAGGTGACCCTGGGCCTGTACACTCTTCTCCGTCTCCTCACTGTGGGTTGTCTGGCACCATCTGCATTGTCACCACCCTCAGCAAGTCGCCTATGTCTCATTATGACAGCTATGGCAGCCCCTAACATTTCTGCTCTGAGTTCAGCTTTTTCAGTTTTCACTTCTGATAACTTAACTCCTGTCTTGCAGTGTCTCTTGAGAAAAACATTCTGCACTGCTGTTTGCAGAGTTTTAAGTGCTGGGCTGGGCTGGCCTAGTATTCTGCCTGTGTAATTGCCTGCATCTAATTGTTTTCACCTGCTAGCTGCAGCAGTATTCCCTGCTAACTTCCTACTACATCTGTTGCTTCCTTTTTCCTTTCTGTTTCCTCAGGGTGGAGCAGTGTGCAAACCAGCAGAAACACGCCACAGTGGCTTGATACAGTCACCAAGGCCATTGCCGGGGAAGGTGGTTCACACAGCCTACCTGGACCTTGCAAACGCCTTCGCAACAATACCCCACTTGGGCATTCTAGGGAAGCTCACCAGCTTAAATATAAGCCCCTATGTCACTAGATGGATTGCACAGTGGCTCAAAACAGAACCCACATGGTTAGCATTGCTGGAGCCATGCCAGACCCCATAACAGTTACGGGTTGTGTCCCACAAGGCTCAGTCCTGGGACCCTCTTGTTTGGTATATATTTATTGGAGGTACAGGCCAACACGGATGGACTGTGGCTGTCCAAATATGCAGATGACTGCAAACTGGCCACCATAATCGACTCTCCAGCTGACACAAGCATCTTCCAAAGGGGCATCATAGCAACAGACAACTTGTGCCAGAGACATGGCCGTCTGCTGAACAGTGTTTAGAAGGGGAATGTGCATCCTGTAGTCTGTTCACCTAGTTGCCAAAAGGGACATTGTCCTCACACACACTAACCCCCCTCAGCCAAAAACACACACTTGCCAATTGCAGGATTCAAACCCCTATCTGACTGTTATGACACTTTTGACGGACGCATTAGCAGAGCACGCTATTTGCATTACTGGGGGTTTTCTCTTCCCCTGCTATACTTATAGAGTGCTGACATCATCAGTGTTTAGAAAAGGGAATGGGCATCCTGTAGTCTGTTCACCTAGTTGCCAAAAGGGACACTTTTTTCACACAGTAATCCCCCTCAGACAAACACACACACTTGCCATTCACAGGATTCAAACCCCTACCTAACTATGTTATGACACTTGAGACGGATGCATTAGCAGAGCGCGCTATTCGCATTACTGGGAGGTTTCTTTTCTCCTGCTGTACTTATAGGGTGCTGACATCATCGGTGTTTAGAAAGGGAATGTGCATCCTGTAGTGTCTTATCCTATTTGCCAAAAGGGACATTTCTCTCACACACACTAACCCCCCTCAGACAAACACACACACTTGCCATTCACAGGATTCAAACCCCTACCTAACTATGTTATGACACTTGAGACGGACGCATTAGCGGAGCGCTATTCACATTACTGGGAGGTTTCTTTTCTCCTGCTGTACTTATAGGGTGCTGACATCATCGGTGTTTGAAAGGGAATGTGCATCCTGTAGTGTCTTATCCTATTTGCCAAAGGGACATTTCCTCACACACACTAAATCCTCAGACAAACACACACACTTGCCATTCGCAGGATTCAAACCCCTACCTAACTATGTTATGACACTTGAGACGGACGCATTAGCAGAGCACGCTATTCGCATTACTGGGAGGTTTCTTTTCTCCTGCTGTACTTATAGGGTGCTGACATCATCGGTGTTTCGAAAGGGAATGTGCATCCTGTAGTGTCTTATCCTATTTGCCAAAAGGGACATTTTCCTCACACACACAAACTCCCCTCGGACAAACACACACACTTGCCATTCGCAGGATTCAAACCCCTACCTATCTATGTTATGACACTTGAGACAGACGCATTAGCGGAGCGCGCTATTCGCATTACTGGGAGGTTTCTTTTCTCCTGCTGCACTTATAGGGTGCTGACATCATCGGTGTTTAGAAAGGGAATGTGCATCCTGTAGTGTCTTTTCCTATTTGCCAAAAGGGACATTTCCCTCACACAGACTTACACACACTGAGCATTTGCAGGATTTGAAACCCCTACCTAACTATGTTATGACACTTGAGACGGACGCATTAGCAGAGCGCGCTATTCGGATTACTGGGAAGTTTGTTTTCTCCTGCTGTACTTATAGGGTGCTGACATCATCTGTGTTTAGAAAGGGGAATGTGCATCCTGTGGGAGGCAGACACCAAGCACACTATGGCTAAGCTGTCATTCCCTAGGGCAAACAGCCTAGTGTTGACCTCTACACCATTATGTTTAATTGTCAAATGCACATTATTTGTTGCTGATAGACTGTTTGCATATCTTTATTGCCATAGCATTCCCTGTTTGTATGAACAACTTCTGCATCTGTGGAAGATGTTTGCATATGGGAGGGATCCACTATATCACGTATGTCTCTGTAGTCATTTAACTGTGTGCACTGGGCAGACTGCTGTAATGTGGTTGGTTCCTGGCATAACACATAACAATACCAGATATGTGTGTCCAACTGCTAAACCGAGATTTGGCCTAAGTGTGTGAGCATGCCCAGTTCAGCCTTCCCATGGCATGCTGTCAAAGTGTGTGAGCATGCCCAGTGTGAGCATTCCATATGTTGGACTCTGCAGCCCACCACATTTGTGGATGTGTGTGAACTTCAACAACTATCACCCATTTATGGTTGTGGGTTGTGTGTCATGTTGTGTAGTTACTGTACAACTGCTTTGTGTGTGAACACAACAGGATTATACTGTGCCTGCAGTCTTTGCATGGGATACTTTGCATACAGTTGTCAACATCCTTTCACACTGACCTAACACTGTAGTACTGTATAGTGTACTGGTAGTACTTTGACTGTGGTGGACAGTATCCTGGGCTTTACTGCTATCACTGCTTTACATTTCGGTAGTGGGCACAACAGCCTGGTTGGGGCCAGTTGTGTACATCTGACCATGTTGCATTCTGTTCAGATATGAACTACTTACACCAGGCTTGTCCAACATTGTTAGTGTATTCCACAACATAGGTGTACAATTGCAAACACTAGCGATGTGCCCTAGTCCATGTCTAATGCAAGTTGGAGAGTGTGTTTGTCCTTCAACACACATTGTAAGAGGAATTTGCCATGACATATGTCATGGTTAGTATACTGTGCCTCTGTCTACCTGTGACATGACAGTGATACCCAGGATAAACCTACCATCTCCCGTCCACCCATCAGGATTCCTATTGAGGAAGATTGATAAGTGACTCTATGGGTAGCCTGTGCTGAGGGTTCACTCATGGGTGGGAGTGGCTTCTGTGTTATGGATCACACAGTACAGCTTGTCCTATGTAAGTCAGTGCTGGGGTTCAGGTCTCTCATGTGCATAGCTCACTGCCATTCAGATTGTACAAGGTGCAGCATGTTTATTGATGCCAGCAACACAGGCAACACATGGCATCTGTGCAGGCTGTTTGATACTCCTGATGAGGTACTGTTGGGGACTTTACAGTTGATGGAGGTGTCTGCTGAGGTACATCCCACAGGGGCTATTGTAGTCAATTGTACCACTGATGCAGGATGACTGCAGAGCCACAATGACCTCCCCTTATGTAGATCTGACAGCCTTCATGATTAGGTGGGTATATGGTATGTTTCTGTAAACACTACAGCACATGTTTGTCCAATGCAGGATATCTATCACCCTGTGTCCCCAGGTCTCTCATTACATGTTAACTACATAATGGGTTAACACCTATGTGGTAATTGGTGGGCACTTACTGTATATCCATGGGGGTTGACTATACACGTTTCTGCACTTAGCTTGCTGACATGGCTATGGCACCAGTTGTCTGTTTCTATGTGGCCCTTTTGTGGGATGCATGTGTCAGCTGGTGGATCATATGTGGTGAGCAGTTTGTAGTCCTCTGCAAAAATTTTAGGACACAGTCCTTCCATGTTTGCCTGTACCTATGGGACATATATACCAGACGAGGGAGATACCAGGACAAAGCCTTGTGGGATGCCAGTTATATCTGGTTTGTAGTCTGACATGGCTGAAGCATGTCTGACCATGTCTGTTCTGTCCTTGGTCTGGTTTGCACCCCTCTACTGACATGTGGGTTTATATTTAAGCTGGTGAGCCTATCTATACTGAACATGTAGGGTATTGTATAGAAGCCTTTGCAAGGTCCAGATACACTGTGTGGAGCACATTGCCCTCATCAATGACCTTAATGACTGTTTCAATTGAGTCAAACATGGTTAGGGACAGGATCTGCACTTGAGAAGGCCACACTGGGTTGGGTCCGGTGTCAGTAGGTCCCCAACATCCTTATGTCTGTGGTACATGCTGATCCTTTCCATAGCTGTGCAAACTGAGCTTCTCAGGATTCTGGGGTAGTACTGTTCAGTATCCATTCAGGCAACACCTTTGTTGAGAAGGACCACTGTTGTTGTACACTGCTCTTTGGGTACATATTCTGTGGTAAGGCTGACATTGAGCAGTAGTGTGGTTTGGCATTCCATTCATCTTAGAGTCCATGTTGCACTAAGCCCAGGACACCATCTCATACCATTGCTGCTGTGTGTTTTGCTTTGGAGATGTTGTCTGTTACCTCAGCATCTGCAATGTCAGGGGGCCAGCAGTCTGCTGGGATAGATATTCTGCATTCGTGGGGGTGGGGGGGTTTGCACTGCACCTGTCAGGATGTATGTTGGCAATATGTGTGTGTGTTTGTGGTATTTGTGTGATTCAGGGCATATCTGTGAATTCCCAACATGGCTCCTACCATCAGTTGTGTAAGCCTTGGGATTATCCTTAGTGTCCTGTACAATTTGTATCTACATAGGTTCATAGGTTCATACTAGGCTATCCACCCTGGGCATTTGTTAGCCTAGCCACAGTGTGTGTGGCTTTTGAGACCCCTTGCTATGTGGATATTATGGCCATTTATGATTTGCTTTGCTGTGCCTCTGTCTGGACATGACACAGTGAAGAACCCCACTGTAACTCTACAATCATCCATCCACTTGGCAAGATTCCTGTTGAACAGTGTCAGTGAGGGGCTCTGCCTAACATGGAGTGGGATTCTGGTCCAGGGTGTGGGGAGCCTCTGGATTATGTATCTGTCCCACCGGCACATCCTATTTCATTATTTGTTGAGGTTGACATCTCTCACTCTCGCAGCTCCAATGGATATGTGTTTTCTGGGGTGGAGCATGTCCATTACTCCTGTGTTGGGCATGGCCTCCTACAACAGGCATGCAATGCCTCTGTGTGAGCAGTATGTGACTGGATTCAGCTGGGGTGTCTACAGCCAGGCAGCATATGACATATATTTGAGACACTTTATCCTCTTGGTGAGGTACCTTTGAGGTCTTTCTAACTGCTGAAGGTGTCAGGTAAGGTAGATCCCATATGAGGCATTGTACTAGATTATGGGTGTGATTAGAGGAAAGTATAGGGGCACAGTGACCTCTGTTGCCGTAGATGTGACTCCTTTCCTGATACGGTGTCAAATGTAGACAGTCTTCCTAGCCACATTGGCAATGTGGGTGTCACATAACAGGTTACTGTCCACTTGTGTCCCTAGGTCCCTGGTTACTCCTTCCATACATAATGGTTTACCACCTATGTGGTAATTTGTGGTACCTTGTTTGGTATTTGGTGGGACATTCATACTGTCCAGTGTCTTCAGGACGGTTGGGGGGGGGTTATTGTGTGTGAGAGTGCGGTCTGTAGCATGCTACAGACTGCACAGCAGTCTTGCCTACAGTTAGTTGCACATGGGTGAACTCCACTGCCTTGTGCATTGTCAGTTACCTGGACGTATGGGTGTCTGTGCTGCCTATGGATACTCACCCTCCTTTTATGTTTTGTTCCAGGTTTTGGGGCCATGACACATGGTGCGTGGTATAACCTGGTAGTGCTGGTGTGCTGTCAGGAGCCTTGCAGCAGCTTTCTGTCACTGCACAGTCTTCGATGTTCTCTATTCTGGGGATGGCCTCGAGCATGCATATTGGGGTGTACACATCTGGCATTGGTCAGCATTTCCCTTATGTTTCTTCCCACTTATGTTTTCTAGGGTGGTGGGTCAGTCTTTTCAGCCTTGCCTACAAAAGGCTCTATGGAGGTGGCAAAGGCCTTATCCAATATTCAGATGCCCAGGGGTAACAGGTGCAGGCCATCCCAAGGACAGCTGCGTGGCTTGTCAAGCATGACATCCCGAGCAGACAGACATTGGATCCCCTTGGAATGACACCAGTAAGTGTGCTACTTGCTATGACTGATCATTCCGTGTTTGTACTGTGGCATTATTCTTGGTAAGGGTAGGATGCTGCGAACAGTGAGTGTCATACTGGCCTGGACTACATAATCGGATAGCTCATCTGTGTCTCTTTACATGTAGTCTAGGGCAGTACATCTCAGGTCATTCACACCAGCATGGACTATGACTGCATCATATTTCTACTTGCTTTGGAGTGACCTACATATTTCTGTTATGTGGCATATTGTGGCAGCCTACAGGCAGCTTACTGTACCCTTTCCCTTGTTCAGTCTGGTGTGCGGGACAGCAGTGTGTCTGACTATGGAGTCACCTATTACAACTGTATCAGGCATGTTGTTTCTCCTTCTAGCCTGTGACTGTTTGGCACACCAGCTTTGTGTGCTATGTGTTGCATGTGCTATGTTTGGAGGCTGTTTCATTGGGTGTCTGCTTTAGAGGCCTCTGTTGGTCTGCTGTGTTTGTGATTTCTGCCTCCGGGAATGTATTTCTGTGTTTATGTGTTTGGTTTGCAGTTGTGATAGGTCTATGTGGGTATGTGTTTGTGGTGTGTGTGGTTACCTTCTCCTACTGACTTGTTTTGGGAGTACTGAGTTGAGGGAGCTCAGCCTCCAGTTTGGATGGATGGTTGCATCTCTCACATATATTTGTATTTCTTGGGTGGAGTTGGGGTTGTCTGTGTACTTGGGGCAGGTGTAACATTGCCTCAGGATTCACAGATTCCACTTGTTGTGGCTGGCCTTAGTGGATTGCATGTGTGGACAGATTTTATTGCCATACTACTGATCAGTAATTACTTCATTGTTCATGTTTGCTCTATCATGTAGTAGCTTCCTCATTCTCTTGCATATTTTGGTTATGGCTGGTGTCCACCATGCCAGATTTAGGCACTGTGTCTTGTTTTAATTTAGGACTGCATAATCCAAGCATTCCTGGCAGTGTTCATGGAATGGCTGTATTACAGGTTCTGAGGTGTGGCCCATATTTTGCACCTGCACGGGACCTTTAATGGATTCCACATCAGTTTGGAGGTGTGCAAATATTGCTTAGCACATGTTTTCCACTGTGGTTTTCCGGCCAAGGACTGTGGTCAGGATTTGTATATCCAGTGTGATTACTATATGGTCTGGTTTTACCAGTGAGCAATACACTTCTCATCTTGACATCCCGTACCCATGTTGCTGATTATCACATCCAGTATGCTTACCCCTCTTGTGGGGGTGCTACGTTGTTCCTGGGCCTTTTGGTTTGTGGATTCGATGAACTTTTGTCCTACACTGTTGCAGCTGGTATAATGCTCCCAGTCTATATGTCTGGGTATTTGCAGTCGCCCAATATAATGTGGTTTGGAGGACTTGATATATTCATGTATTCCAGCATAGGCCGGATGCAGTTCCTGGTGTTGGGCCAGTAGTCTGTAGCAGGCTATAAACTGGGGGGCAGTTTTAGCCACTGTTACTTGAGCATGGCTAGTCCATGCTGCTTTTTGAGGTGGTACCAACATGGGGGTGTGGTTATCCTTGACAATTCTTGCTAGTCACCCTCCTTTTGTAGCTTGTTCCAAGTTTTGAGGCTGTACAGCACAGTATGAGGTGTAACCTGGTAGTGTTAGGGTGCTGTTGTGAGCCTTGCCTCAGTTTTCTGTTACAGCACAGTTATCAACATTCTCCATACTGGGTGAGCTTAGACTGCATGCATCTTGCTGTTTCAACTTATCCCGTATCTTATTCTTATCCCTTCTGGTACCTATGGAGATAGGTTTGTGTTTTGAGCCTTACCTATTCAGGGCACACTGTGCGTGACAACAGCCTTTGCCAGTATCCATACGGCCTGCACTGATAGGTGCACGCCAGTCCTAGCAGGTGGTGCATCATGTCATGCTCAGCATGTCATCCCAGACTGGCACACATTGGGTCCCCTTTGAGTAACTGCGATACTTCAGTCAATTGTTGCACTTGATCATCTCGTTGTCATGTTGTGACATGCTGCTTGTTGAGGGTAGGATGTTAGTCAGGGTCCTCAGGTGTGCATATGGTACTTGGTGTTACATTACTTAACACATAGCATTCATGCCTCAGGTGGTGCTGCAGGGCTGCCTCTGTCGGATCGCATATTACACTTCCTGTACGTGTTTGAGAGCAGTTTGTGTCACGTTAGGCATCCCTGTTACTATATGAGTGAGTCAGAGAGGGGTATCATTCCCAAGGTTCCTACTGAGCCAATGTATGTGCTATGCGTTGCCTCTTTGCCAAGGCCAGGACATACTGGGCACGCCTCCTTCTGCCTACTGGGGCAGGCTCAGGTTGTTCCTCCTCCGAGTCACGCTGTGCCTGTGGTGGCCTTGGCAATGGTGGGGGGCTGTTTGGCCCAGCCCTATGCTGGTCCTGCTGCAGCTGTTTTTGCAAGATCATATTATGTAGCATAGCACATACCATGACAATTTCGGTACATGTAGTTGGTGTGTACTGCAAGGCTCCACCAGATGTGTCCAGACACCGGAACCGTGACTTGAGCAGCCCAAACACACGCTCTATTACATTACGTGTTTGTGCGTGTGCCTCATTATGGCATTCCTGTTCAGGTGTGTGTGCGTTTCTGATGGGTGTCATCAGCCACGGCTCCAGTGCATACCCTGCATCCCCCTCTAGGTGTCCGTGCGGGATGTCCCCACTGGCAAATGTCTGGTACAGCTGCGTCAAATGCCAGATGTGGGAATCGTGGTAGCTCCCAGGACAGCCAGCACACACATTCATTATTATGCCATGGGCATCACACACGACCTGGCAGTTGATGGAGGGGAAGCCCTTGCAGTTGATGTATGCCCTACCCCGCTCACCGGCTGGTGCTTTGCTGCGTATGTGCGTGCAGTCTATTGCACCCACTACCTCTGGGTATTCCGCTATTTGCTGGAAGAGACACATGTTGCTGGCCAATACCTCACAGGCATTGGGGAAGTATACATGATCACCGACATGTGCTGACATGGCATCCAGGAACTGGTGCAGTACCCTGGAAGCTGATGCCTGTGATATCCCCATCATATCGCCAGTTGGTCTCTGGAAGGTACCTGTTGCTAGTATTCTTAGGCCAACACATACCTTGGTTTCCACTGGGATGGGTTCCCCTCTGTTGGTTCTGTGTGTGAGGCATGGCCTGCACAGCTCCACTATTTACTGCAGGAGGTCTCTGTCCACTCTATGGCGCTCTACTTTCTCCAGCTCATGTAACCCGTGGTAGGTGACCCTGGGCCTGTACACTCTTCTCCGTCTCCTCACTGTGGGTTGTCTGGCACCATCTGCATTGTCACCACCCTCAGCAAGTCGCCTATGTCTCATTATGACAGCTATGGCAGCCCCTAACATTTCTGCTCTGAGTTCAGCTTTTTCAGTTTTCACTTCTGATAACTTAACTCCTGTCTTGCAGTGTCTCTTGAGAAAAACATTCTGTACTGCTGTTTGCAGAGTTTTAAGTGCTGGGCTGGCCTAGTATTCTGCCTGTGTAATTGCCTGCATCTAATTGTTTTCACCTGCTAGCTGCAGCAGTATTCCCTGCTAACTTCCTACTACATCTGTTGCTTCCTTTTTCCTTTCTGTTTCCTCAGGGTGGAGCAGTGTGCAAACCAGCAGAAACACGCTCACAGTGGCTTACACGCGCGCACACATACTTACACAGTTCAGAATCTGCTTATTTGATTTTAAACACGTGCACGCCCGCGCACATGGTGTTAAACATCTCCCAACACGCTCCCACATGCTGAGTCTGCCTTACACACGCGCACACTGCCTTACACGCGTGCACACTGCCTTACTCGCGCTTCGTGGCACGCACACGTGCGCATACACGTCCAGCAAGAAACTTTGGTGTAGGCAACAGTGTACACCTTCCATTTCTTGACTTTCTCATGTTTACTTAGTGGCACACCTCTTTCCTTGTTATCTGTCTGACATCTGTCATGTAACTCTAACCTCCAATGAACTGCATCTCTTTCTACCATTCCCCCCTGTGATGTCACCTATCTCCTACTCTGTTCCTCCCCCGTATGTAACTCTTACACTACTCAGAATGTGCTCATTTGCTATGTGACAGTGGAATTCAGTATCCTTACACTCATTTGCATCAGATTGCCTACTAATGCTTAGTTACATCTCTTAGACTCAGCTTCCCCCCTTAGCAACCACTACACGGTGGCCATGTTGGTTTTGCTCTGCTGGTCCCTCCATTGACATTCCATGTATTGCATAAAACCTACATTTGTGGGTTTCAAACCTTCGTTTTTATGTTCTATGCAGCGCAGCCCGTTTGTGCGGGGCTGCACTGGGTTTAAACATCGGCAATCGCCGAAAAAAATATTTATATTTTTAATATATTTGCATGGGGTCACCTTGCCAATAGCCACATATTTGGCCATTGGCATGCTGCCTATCACATATGCACCCTTTATTTGGAGCTGACATGGCTCCATTGCCGTGTTTGCAGAAACGTACTCAGTTGTCAACTGAGTACATTTCTGCAGCTAAAACGGCTCTTACACGAGCTGTTTTGGGCTTCCTGGATCGCTAATCAGCCTCATTTGCATGCTATTCGGCTGCAAGTGAGTTGATTAGCTTATCCACGCCCACTCCGTGTAAGAGCCGTTTTAGCTTGACTCTTACACGGACTTTGGGCTGTTCCTGGATCGCGAAGGCTGCATGGAGTCTTACACTACTCTTAGACTCCGTGCAAGCCTTCGTGAATCCGGCCCACCGTGTAGTAACTCGTGTATTTCAAGGTAATAAAGTGCAATATGGTGTGTGTGGCTTTCTCTCTTGTTTGTCACCGTGATGAAGGATGCAAAGCATACCTCTGGAGCTCTTAATACATAAAATCTGGAGTCTGGACAAAACGTAAAATAATGGCGACAAAATCTTACTCGTAAAAATTTAGAAAGTTGCTAGAATAACAGGATTTGTGTTAACATGCCTTTTCTGAAGGAAACTCATATGTATGTCATTATTTAATGACGTTAATCTTCAGTGCTTTACCAGGAATCACAAAATATACGAGAAACAGACCATTAATAGGGTTACCACCTGTCCCACTTCTTTAGGGACAGTACCTCTTTGGGCAGTTCTGTCCTGCAAAAAAAATGTAAAAATGTCAAATGTCCTGAGATTTTAGGGCAAAATTATTTCCTATATTTTATGTAATAGTTGCATAAAACAGTTAATGTTATAAGAAACAGAATAAGCCATGGGTATATTTCACCCTGCAAAATCTGACGTTTGTACCAAAAATGTCCCACTTTGGGCATTTGAAAAGGTGGCAACTCTACATATGATTAGCGGTTATTGTTATTCACAAAGTGTAACATTTGGCAGGTTACTTACTCAGGCATAACGGGAACACTCAGTGTCACTCAAATGTGCGCTGACCTGCCAATTAATATGGACATGCCCTAACCTGCGCAGTACCGTCCACGAGGTACTACACTGTTAGATAACCTATTTGTGCCCCCATCATCAAATGTTACCCCAGATTGTGTGCCGGGCAAAGCCAATGCAAAGCCTTTGTCAGTGCCCTAAGGTTCACACAGCCCCCCCCCCCCCACACACACACACACACACACACACACAAACAGATAATGGTGCAGAAAGAATGTCCATACCCCTAGCAAAATAATTAAAACATACATGTTAAATTTATTTTATATTAGTCCCCCTCTGCAATAAAATATAAAGTGTAGGAACAAACTAAGTAAGTCTTGTAGGTTTTGAAACCAGTACACCAAAGTCAAATTACTTAACCACTAAGCCATCACAGATGTAGTATAGCATGATGTTTTCCTAACATATGCACTCTGGTTACTTAACATTAATGGAAAAGAAATACCAATCTTCAGTTTAGAACACATGACCCCATACACCATAGCTATGGCACATAACCTTTAAGCTATATGAAACATTCACTATAAAGATGTTTTCCCTAACATATCAGGCAGTCTGGTTATTAAACATTAATGGAAAAAAAGTCAGTCTTAAGTGCTTAGCCCAGGAGCCCATACACCATAGTCAAAGCACTTAACCACTAAGCTATGTGAGGCATAAAATGTTATGATGTTTTCCTAACATATCACATATCATGCAGTCTGGTTATTAAACATTAATGGAAATAAAACCATCTGTCCCAAGTGTTTAACCCAGGAGCCACGACCGGCCTTAGGCATAGGCAAACTAGGCGACCGTGGCAGAGGTATGTATATGAGTATATTAAAATGTACATTCCTGGATGGTTCTGTTCTTTTAATTGATTAGATTCAAAACCCATCGCCATGTAAACATAGCCACTGCCCATTTCATTTTCAACATTCATAAGATGGCGATCAGCTCAGGACTTATTCCAATCAGACAAAATAAAATCCCACACAAAGAGGTGATAATTTAAATTAGACACTTGATAGGTCAGGGAGAAGCAACAGAAAATAGTTTGCCAAAAAAAAAAAAAAAAAAGGCAATGGATAAAAGTCACAAACATACAGACTCATAAAGTCATGTTGGGCTCCCACTCTTTCACATCTCCTAGCGAGTGGCTAAAAGTCAGCAGGTCAGACAAACATGTGCTTCTACATGATAACTAGCTAAGTAGCCGAGTTACTAGTCTGAAAGATATCAAAGGCTCATTTTATCATCATTGTAATGAAAGAAGTTCTGTGTTGCATTTTTATTACTTTTAGTTTTACAGCAAGTAAAGAGGGTTGAGATTTTTTTGTGTGTGTGTGTTGTATGATGTGGTTTGTCAAATATGTAACCCAAATAGTCAGACTGCAGGAAAAAAAAAAACAGATCTTCAGGATCTGTTCTGGTATAAGCAGGTATGTGCAATTCACGTGGTTTGTGAATGTATGCATGTGTGCATAATTGGTCAGACTATATGCACGAGTGAATGAGAGAGAGTGAGAGAAACAGATTGGTGTGTGCCTTAACTTTTCACGTTTTGCCTCTGTTTCTCATAAAATGTGAGGTTTTCTGACAAATCTTTGTAGGCTGCAGTTGCTAAATGACAGACAATTGATGTCCTTCAGAAAATGCACATTAATGTTAAATCTATTATTACAACCTTTTCAGTGTTTAAGAGGATTAGTTAAATTTTCATAATAATGGATTTTTGTCCACTTATTCTAGAGCTAGAAGATTGTGTGCATGTGTGTGTGTGTGTGTGTGTGTGTGTGTTGGACAGGGGAGACTGTATATGTATGTATGTATGTATGTGTGTAAGAGACAAGGAAGAGATTGGTGAGTGGCTTGATTCTCAACTGTCCAAGCTCACAAAATATATATGATCTTATCTCAGGTTTTTGGTTTATGCCTTGTATAACTTTTGATGTGGGTTTTCCTGCTGTTTCAATGAAAGTGAGTTTTGCCATTTCAATGAATGAGTTTCAAGGGCAGACAAGTTTACTGCTCATGCTAAGTCTGTTTTCATTGTGAGACTGTATTGTTTGTTTAGCAAATGGCTATCTGTGCTATTTCAATATATGTACTCATTGTAGAAACAAATAATAGAATATATGCATAGTAACTGGTGAGATAATCAAGTAATGGAATACTGGAATGGCTGAGGAGGGGGCTGCTGGTGTTTGCTGCAGGAGGGGCTGTTCTGGGGTGGCGGTCTATTACCCTTCCTAGAACCCTATTTGACCATGATCTGGCTCTGGTATTTCAAGTAGAAAATACATATGCAAAGGTAGCTGCAGTTTAACTACATTGCAAGGTATCTTTTTCTTCCTATGCATTTAAATAATTTAAGGAAATGATGGGAGTGGCTTTCTTGGGGAATGACCCAGTGGGTGTGGCTCAAACAGGGGTGTTTCATGAGTGTGGTGAGGGTGGAGCTTAAGGGGCGCCGGAGCACTACTTCGCCTAGGGTGCTATTTTGGCTAAGGCCGGCCCTGTCTGTATTCTAAGTAAGAAGAGCATGCTGAATCTTGTGAAATGTAAGCACTGGGATATGGATCCCTGAACAGTTAAACGTCAGTAGGAATGTTTGTGGGATGTAGAGACACTACACATGGCCATTTTGTGTATTCCTTGAGGTAGACTGGCTATTATTAATTAGTCAAAGTCCAGTTATTAAATTTCAAATCTAGAATACCATAACCAGCTCCTGACAGAAAATGTGAACTTTGAGGAAGCACTACAACTAATAATTATAAACATAAAACAAATGTAAACTACTTGCAAAATAGCTATCCACTTGCAATGCCTGATTAAAAACTGCTATATGCATGATGAAATATTGTAAAGTGAAACAATGTTTTAGTTGTGGTAAAGTAACCATATATTTTTAAATAGCTATTAGAAGTGGTCCAGGAGGCTACTGAGGAGTGTAGCCCAACTAACACAGAGTACTGTTCTTAAGAGACTTACATAGTGTCACATGATAAGCAAATGGTGGTGGACAGAATCAAACAATAGATTACAGGAAGCAGCTTATGGACTTAATTCTCTGCCCTAACTGGAAGACCAAGGGAACATGATGGTTTTAACATAAAGTCTCTTGCTTCATAGTCCAAGACCATAACTTTTGTGCTGCAATACCCCAGCATAATAAATAGATAGATAGATAGATAGATAGATAGATAGATAGATAGATAGATAGATAGATAGATAGATAGATAGACTGGTAAATAGACAGGTACATATACATACATAAATAAATAAATGTATGCATTTAAAATGCATCAGACCAGAGTATATATGAATACATATGTTTTATACAGCAGAACTGCCTTTATTAAACTTCTTTTCTTTTTTTAAGAAGTTCTGATCATATGTCCCATTCTGGGTGCAGGATGGGTGCCTGTGCCTCCTTATTACCAATGCAATTACTCCGATTGAAGGGTAGTACAACAATAAAAGAAAGGTCATACTACCCTGGAATTCAGAAAGGCTTTTCACAATGTGTGATTTCTGCACAACAGCAGGTCAAGGCAATGGCTAATGATAATTAATGATGTATTCTCTCTGCTGCTCCTGATTTGCAATATTGAGCAAGGTAAAATTTACTCTAAGATGAAAAAGTCACTACTGGAAAACATGGCAGCACCGGCTCAATCCAACAAGGCAAGTATTGCATTAACATGAAGTGTTATATTATGGTGCAGGTAAGTTCTGTGAAGTCATGGGGGGGTTACTAGGTGTGTTGAAGTGTGTGTGTGTGTGTGTGTGTGTGTGTGTGTGTGTGTGTGTGTGTGTGTGTGTGTGTGTGTGTGTAGTGGGTACCTTTGCTAACATGAATCATGGGCCACTAGGGAGAAAAGTAGTGAAGTCAGGTTGGACCGTACTTATGTTAGATTCAGAAATATGGTAATGAGCTGAGCATTGTGGCCATACCTGTCCAAGAATCACATTTTCCCAGTGTCTCATTAATTGACCATCCTTCATTGGGCAATTAGAGCAAGCAGTGAGAATGTTAATTTATCTTAGGTTGTTTTGCTAGGGTAAGCACTTATCTACTAATGTGAAATAAATTAGTAGGAGGGGATTTTGTGGAATATGCATAAATGGGAGTGATTTCCAGCCTGCAAATAACATTTGAGAAATAATATTTCTCAATATAATTTGTTTTGATTTAGGTTTTAATATGTCACAGAAGCAATAGATATTTCTATGATTATGCAATTTGTAATACTCTGGCAAAATTATGGTATCCCAGTCCATTTATATAACATACAAGGTATATATTCATCTTAAATGCACTTTCATCATAAATGATTGTAGTCACTGTTGTGCCTGGATCATTAAATAATTTAGAAACTGCTTTGAGATTTTCTGCATATGAAATTTACACCTTAGGATTTTGGGTGCATCAGAAATTTATGCTTGAGATTTTTACCGGGTATTGATAAACAGTTACTGATGTTCGGAGCACATTATTCTGCTGAGCATGGTAACACACTAGTAGATAGCAATTCATAGAAATGTGCAGCAATATGGAGTGACAACCAAAAATGGTATAGAAAAAATGAGTATAACAATAACCATGCAATATCATGCAAATAAAGACCAGTATAATGTATACATAAGGAAATATAATACTTTGTAGAGGCAGATATGCCAGCAGCAGCATCAATATTCACATGACTGCACCTCATCAGATCAACCAGTGGTCTCCTGGGTGCATGACAAAGCCACAGAAACCACAGAAGATGGTACTGCAAAGGGCTGCATCTCACTGGCTAACCAAACAAGTATGGCATCCCCTTCACATGGATATATTCATTATTCCAGTGTTGATAAACATATATGGCTCACGGACTGGAACTGAAGGAATGTATGTTCTTCCTATACCAGTTGATAACAAGGCATGTGTAGGTCTTACTATGCTAGCTGCAGGGTCTGATCAGAGACAAACTGGAGGGCACACTGGATGTAGCAGCGATATCAACCTGCAGAATACTTAAGGCACTCCTCAGTACATTGCTGCTGCATGTGAGCAGTGAACTTATATACCACATGTGACTTCTACAATAATGCTCACCTGTCCAAATTGCAGGGATCCTGGGATTTCACTCATTTAATAAAATAAAATTCCTCCCTATGTCAATGGCAAGTGTTGCATTAACATGAAGTGTTACATTTCATCCAAACCTCATAACCAAAGTGTCTGACAGCATCCTGGCAGTGTCTATGATTCCTTTACATGGCATACATGTCAGTTGTACCTCCACTTCTTGCATGCCCACCTGGCAGGCAAGTGCAGACACATTGGTACCCCCATTCATTGAAAGCTACTGCCATAGCTGAGGCTGCAGGTGAGGAGGAAGACCTAGATGGAAGGCTTTGCTGTGGAAGGGTTCTGAAACATCCAAGACAGAAAGAAATTCTCAGTCACTTGGTCTGGCTTAGGCAGAGCTAGAGCATGTGGATGAAGCAATATCTGACTGGGTGATGGTGTGCTGGGTTGTCATGTACTAACCCTTCATGCAGCAGGAATCAGAATCCATGAATTGGCAACCTGATGCCATTACGCCATCAGAATCAGTAGTGTATCATACTGCTAGCCCTTCAGACTGAAGAACATCTCCTACTATATACCAGTAATGTTCCTTATGCTACATTTCCTTTCACCTGCACTTTTCCACATCTGTGTGCCATCTATTTACCTGTTTATGTGTAGCCCTTGTATCATCCCCTCTTGTAAATGCCATTCATCCTTCTTTTTTGCTCTGTTGCATGATTATTTCATTCCCCTGCTGTCTACCCCTTCTATTTCTCCATCTTCATACATTACAGCTCTCTCCATTCCCATCTCTCTATGTACATAAAATACATGCCCCACTTTACCCCATCATGCTTTATCTTCTTGTGTTTCTGCTATGTGTTCCAGTACCTGGCTGTACTACTTTCTTGCTTTCCTGTATACTCATTTCTGACCCTTTCATAAAATAATTAAGGTGGTCATATTGTGGGGCACTTGTTTGCTGCTTTCCATCTTGTATGTATTTTTTTTCTTTGTAATATGCAGGGGAAGCCTGACACTCTCCACAACAGCTCATGGTATGCAATGCAGTTCACTTTCACATTCTCATAAGACTTGTGCCATAAGGTATGAGATTGATATATTCCATTCATTGTATATTCACTAATGCAAGTCTGCTTCAATTACATTGTTTCCTTGATACCACATTCAAGCACAGCTTTCCCCCTACTCATGCCATACAGTCTTAATTGCATTACACTGTTGTTTCTCATGAGGTACAGGCCATATGACACCCTAAAATGAATACCACTAAATTCCAGGATATGTTGTAAATATTCAGTCAAAAGCAGAATGGGAAAGAATGACACCACTGAACTCAGAATCTACTAGAACATTGCTGATGGCAAGTTATCATTTGCAGAAGTACAAAGACACAGTGACAGAGATGTTTACAGTGCCATGCAAAATTTGACCCATGCAACTGACACTTTGTTCATAGATACTGTGAGTTACTTTCAGTCTCCATTTTTATGACATTTTTATTGTTTCTCTTTATTTAATGAACCTTCAGCAGTATTTTAGTGTTGTTGGTATATGACAGTGTTCCAACTATTTAACAGATGCAAGACAACATGCGCCAACATCACAATCACTATTTATGTAAATTTTCCTTAACATCAGTGTTTAAATATATGAGCCAAATGTTTGGAAATCTGGAATGCTTACAGATCTTTTAACAAATTTTGCATGGACCGTTTGAATGATGAACTGATTATAAATCTGTTTCAGATTTTAATCCATCCAAAAAACACTGGTAATCAAATTCAGTGTAAAATATAGTTGATAACATAAACAAAGTAACTGTTTAAAGTAAACATATTGTTCATCTGTATTTGAAAGCAGATAGCCTTTGTGGGGACCTCTGGGTAATTTTTTTCTAAGAAATTCAAGGTACTGTGGAAATATACCTTAGTGCTACTTTACGCTCTTTACAGTGATAGCACAGGTGACCAATTAAAAAAGTTAGGAGGGTGTCATCTCTGGGCTGAAGCGTACAGTTTTATTAATGTACTTTTCAGTGAGGGGCTTAATAGATTGCTACATTTACATTCAGAAGTTGGGGTGGTAACTGGTATTTCCTCATTCTACTCCTATGATATTTTCTGTGCTTGACATAAGTAATTTATGTTTTAGCCTTATACCTTAACAGAGAAATGCAGGTATGTAATGTGAATGTGACGGTGCACATGGGCACACACACACACACACACACACACACACACACACACACACACACACACACACACACACACACACACACACACACACACACGCACACCCTGTTGCTGTCACTTGATTGTTTTTAAATGCACATACAATTGTACATTTTCCTCTCTGTTTATTTTTCAGACTTATTTCTTTTATAATAGTTATAGCTAGCTATTAATTTATTCTTAAGCTTGGAGTAAACAATCCATCATTGGCAGGGCTGGTATTTCATTTTCTTAAGCTTGGAGTAAACAATCCATCATTGGCAGGGCTGGTATTTCATTTTAGACTTCCATGGTACTTCTCAGGCCAAGGAGGAACAATCCAAAATGTTATTTTTTTATACTCAATGCATATTTAGCTGGCAATAGAAAGTATTGTGAAACAAGGAAAGGAAATTTGATATAAAGGAAAAACATGTTTACTTGTGAGATGGCATATGAGTATAGTGTCAACAGAAGAAAAAAAACAATGAAAAGAGAATTAAAACAGAAAAACATGTTTACTATACCAGTCACCTCAAGATCCTGTCTCTGCCATCTATTTAATCATGGAGACACCGAGACATGCTTATGGTAGTGTTTAGCTCACATACTCATGACAGAGTGATCACTGAGGCAGTGGGATAGCTTGATTTATGCTACATATACTTGCTGTTGAAGCAAAGTAGTAAACAAAGGAAATAAGAACTGGCTTAGCCCATAGAGAAAACTTGCTGAACAGTTTCTGTTCATGGTTGGTGTTGTTCTGTAGCAGATAATATCTAAGTCAGCACATACAGAAAAGTGGCTGACCATTTACTGCTTTGCTGATCTCCAAGGGTATTGCTTTTCTTCGTAATTCTTTTTTCTGCACTAGTAACTAATCTTAGAATATGAACAAGAAGCCTAGCCCTTTAAAATAGTAAATGGTGTAGTTGCAAACAGTGTACACTTAGAGGTATTACCTCATAAAAAAGATTTAGGTTTGTTTACTGGAGAGAAAGCTGGGGTGCCAGAAGTCAAGTTTGCCAGCTTGGTCTCACTGTCTAGACGTATCATGCTGTTTATGAAGCACAATCTTTGTCAGGCTTTATGTCCAAGGCTTACGGGTATGAAGCTCTTACACAAGCACAAATAAATTCATTCCAGTTGTGTGCTTTGATTCAGCTGAATTCCAGAGAGCTTTTATGAGACACTGTACTAGAGGGAGTTAAAGCTGCATGTAAGTCTTGCACATTCTTCCACGACAAAAAAGAAAAAAAGAAAACCGATATGGGAACTGTCTATTCTGCTTGAAATGCATCTTTGGCATATTTGTTAGATACCCTGTTTTGTTCAGAGTAATTACATTTTTGCTAGGAACTGCCGGAGTGAAGCTCTACAATGCAATAAATGCAAGTCACTCAGCAATCCTTTTCATATCATGACTTCCTAGCTATCTGTTCAGCTTAACTGTTGAATGCAGAGGGTATCAGAATTGTATGTCATTCTAATCACTAAAAACAATAAAAATAATTACCAGTACATGTAGTTAAAATAATAATCTAAAATTGCCAGAAAATAAAGTATATAAATATGTTTTATCGTCCATGACTTATCTGTTTCTCAACTTTAGTTTTGCCACAAATTAATGGTCAGTTAATGTGATACAGATAAGGGCAGTAGCAGATGTCAGCAAACACAACTCTATTTTGTCAGAATAAATTATATTCAAGATGATTTACAACAAATAAAAAAAAAAAAAAAAAAAAAAAAACTCCATTTAGGTCAGTATTTTCTCTGCTAAGCCTCATAACATGCTTGAATAGAAAATGCTGCACTGAAAACTATTATTAATCATAGTATACTTAATATTGTCAGAATGCACAAATATTGAAAGGACACTGCGGTGCTTTGATTGTTTTTCTCTTTCTTATCCTAGCAGTTTGCATTTCAGAAGCTGCTAAGGAAGCGAGTGCATCTTGCATTCTGTTGTCATGTCGACACTGCAGTTGTTCCCCTGCTATGCAGCATGTCATTGTCATTGCAGGGATCACTCAGCGGTATAATGCTACATGAATAGGTTGACCCACGGGGACCCGTCTGTCTGGGACAGTACCATTCCTTTCAGACAGGGGAGAGGTTGTTTTCCTTTGAAGCAACCAAAAAGGATATTCTTGTAAGGTTTCCCATCACTTGGACTCAACGCTCAAGAATTTGTATTCGTGTAGCAAATAAAAAGAAGGCTCATGGCTGACATTGTTTAGAATCTGACTGATCAATAGTGCCTCATTTGTCAGTATTTTACTTTCCAGTTTTTTTGGAATGAAAGAAGCTAGGTTTCTTTTTGATGTCTTGAGAGGGGGTGGGGGTAATGCCTTCAAAAAGGTAACAGTATGAAATATGTTAAAATAATGTGTGAACAGTTTATGTAGGCAGTAGCATTCATTGTGAAGCTTGAATTAATAGATTCTAAGCCTGTATGCAGCACTTAGCTGCAGCCATTTAGCAGGGCTTGGCTTACACGTTAATATTCTCTGCAGTAAACACCACCTTACTTAAGGACTTTCATTGCACAGCTCATTATGGTCTGTGTTTTTCACTCTGTTTGCCAGGAGGAAATAATTGGTATATCACAGAATGAAGAAGAAGCTATTATAAAAATATAATCCTTAGGAACAATGAGTTATGTAAGTGCCAGGGATGTGTAAAATACATTTTGTGGTTGTGGAAAATCCCAGTATCCAAAGATCAGCATTCCTGTTTTAATATTTTTTTTAGAACTAAGAAGAAAATGTCCAGTAATCCAAACACACTAAATTTGAGCACACGGAATCCACATAAAGATCAAAACCAGGTGTTGTTACACAGCGATTTTATTAAAACAGATGATTTAGTGCTTTCATCAACTCCAAACATTGACTTCATCAGAATATTTTGCCCCTGTAAACAACCCATTTAAATATCTCTAAAAATTGGCGCCAACAGTGACAACCAATAAAATACATCAAACTGTTTAAAGGAACATTTGAATATACAAACTGTTTACCATTTAAATAATGAACTTTAAAAACATAAACTTGTAAATGCATGACAACATTAAGCCTTAATATAAAATAAAGCCTTAATATAAAATCAATAGCGTGCTACCAGAACAGGCTTACTAGGAATACTGTCATTTAATCCAGAAGGTGAGGTGGCATCTAATAGTAACTGCCACTTCACTTCTTTCTCCCGCAACACACTTTTGATGTTCCCACCCCTTGGATTATCAAAAACCTGTTTCACAATAGCAAACCTATAAAAATAGTCATCCCCTTTTTTCTCAATGTGTCTGTAAAGTGCATTATTCAAATCCTTTTTTCTGATGCTATACAAATGATCATATATTCTGTTCTTAAATAATCTGTCAGTCTTCCCAGTATAATACCCCAAGCAAAGCATACACTTCCAGAGTAAAAAAACATTGGTGGCACACAGCAGATATGTTAGCAAAAGTATGTTTAATATAATGGAACACAGAGAAAGTAAGCGCTTTCGCGAACAATTCCCGCTTCATCAGACTAACATTAAACAGGTTTAACAAAACATTTTAAATAGACTTATAGATCACATAGCTACCAATAAAAACAAGACATAAAAGCATGTGGAGTAGTGCTAACTCTTTAAAACAATGTTTCAAGGTAATACACAAGAACAATGTGTTTTTAAAAAAAAAAAGTGTATATATCCCCCCAATAATCCTACTATTGATGTATTTGTAGATGTATGTGAAAAACAGATTAGAGAACGACTTTCTATGAATCATAACAATGGTTTTAATAACTTGTCTGTTGCTGAAAAACAAGCACTTGTTGATTTGAAAGCATTAACATGCATAGAGATACGTCCAGCAGGTAAAGGGGGAGGGATACTGATTCTTGACAGGGACACTTATATACAAGGTATGATGGACTTACTTAATAATGTTGAGACCTACTAGGTCATATCGTGCTGTGGTTAAAGCAGTTATTGACAAAGTACAGTTTTTAGTCTTTGACCTTCTTATTACAGGTATGGTTACACAGTCACTTTTTGAGTATTTTACTGTTGAATTTCCAATGGTTACCACCATTTATGGGTTAGCGAAAATTCATAAACAACTTGCTAATCCTCCTATGCGCCCAACTGTGTTCAGTAGGGGATGGGCTACAGAGCCTCTCTCAATTTTTGTAGAGAATATCTTACGTCCTATCTTGAGTGGATGCACAACTGTGTTAAAGGACACTAAGGGTTTCCTTGTAGAGTTAGATGTACACCTTGAAGCACTTGCAGATCCATGCTGGCTGGTTACATTAGACATAGAATTGCTTTTTACAACAATCCTGAATGACTGGGGTATTGAAAGTGTTAGAGACCTTTTACATACAAAGGAGATGCAACCTAATAAGATTAGTTTAGTGTGTGAACTGCTTGAGATTATCCTAGAAAACAACATTTTTATGTTCAGAGATGAATATTATATACAGAAGGTTGGTGTGGCTATGGGTACTGCCTGTGCCAACAGCTACGCCAACCTCTCTCTTGTTCAATGGGGAGGCTAATCATGTGATTAACAACAATGAATTTGCTATGTCCATTGTCTGGTATAAACGTTTCGTGGAAGATATCTTCCTTTTGTGGCATGATACAGAGGAGCGCCTTAAGGAATTTATTGTATACATCAACAATGTGACTGCATTCCTTAAATTTACTCATAAATATTCTGAAAGGGAGATAGAGTTTCTAGATGTCAAGGTTAGTAGAGATGCATTTCATTTAGTATCTACTACTTTGTATAAGAAACACATCAAGAAGAATAATGTACTTCATAACAGCAGTATGCACTCTAAACATACTAGAGCAAATGTCCTGAAAGGGCAAATTTAGTGTGTTATGTGTTTGCATAATGATGATATTGCTTTACAATCAGTACTATTTGTGCTAAAACAAGAGTTTATGTCAAGAGGGCATAGAGAACACGATATAGACACACAACTGGAACTACCATGGAGAGAGAGAGAAGTGGTAGGTGTAAACCATATTATAATACGCAAGTTGGAGTATGTAGTAGTGATAACATCTATACAGGCCCTAATAATACTTCTGAGATGGATGCACTTAGAATGCCACTCACATATGCTAGTAATATTAATATAGTGTGCAATATTACTAAGAATAACTGGGACATTCTTTTTAATGTTAAAGAATTAAATGGAATTATAGGACATGAACCTAGATTCACCTTTAGGAACAACAGGTCCTTGAAAAGACAGCTCTGTTACAAGATTGACAATGTACAACAATATAATCAATCCAACAGGTTAGGTACGTACTGTTGTAGGAGATGTACAGCCTGTCAATATATACATGTGGGAGGCTGCTTTTTACATCCACACAAGGGGTTCACCTTTGAGTCTAATTTTTATGCTGATCGTCAAACGAAGAACATGGTTTACTTTAGTTATTGCACAATCTGCTATGCATTTTACATAGGAAAGACCAATCGTCCTTTGAAAGACAGAATACTGGAGCATATAAGGGATGTCAGGAATGCTAAGGAAACAGTGCACTTGCAATGCATGTCAAAGAAGAAGGTCACACACTTGGTTTTAATTTTTTTGTACTTAAAATAGTCCCTGTTAATAAAAGAGGAGATAATTTAAATAGTCATACAGAAGGTGTTGAGCAGGAATGGATACTCAAATTCCAGGCAGATGTACCACCTGGACTTAATAATAAAGTATCCTTAAAACCTTTTTATAAGAGCAAGATCACTGAAACATTAATATTTGTATGTAATGTGTAAATATAATACATACCTTTTAGTAATATTTACTGTGCTTAGCCTCTCTATATACATAGTTTTATACTTTTTATATGTACTGCATTTTTGAACATACAGATTATATACTTATGTATTTTATGAATATAGTTGTATAGATATATAATTTTAATACATGGCTTATGAAGGTATTATTAGAGTTTTAAATAGTTAGGATATTTGTATAGTTGTTGACTATTTCATTTTATAACTTTAGCACCTTGGTGTGCTAGCACTTTAATTTGTACTCCACATGCTTTTATGTCATGTTTTTATTGGTTGCTATGTGATCTATGAGTCTATTTAAAATGTTTTGTTAAACCTGTTTAATGTTAGTCTGATGAAGTGGGAGTTGTCCGCGAAAGTGCTTACTTTCTCTGTGTTCCATTATATTAAACGTACTTTTGCTAACGTACCTGCTGTGTGCCACCAACATTTTTTTCTCTGGATATTTACAATTTTACATAGTTGGCTGCAGTATCCAGGTGAAGATTTTTTCTTCTGTAAAGCATACACTTCGCAAGGTATACTAAATGTCTGGTGTTACAATTTCCCTTTCTAAACTTAACTTTAGTTCTGTTCACATTGTCTAGTATAATATTATCCTTCTACATCTCAGATGCTCAGGTGGGAGTCGCCCTCTCCAAAGCAAAAAACACAGCATCAATGGGACCAGACGGTGTCCCAGGCTGCGTCCTACATGAACTCCAAGAAGAGCTAAACCCAAACATAAAACTACTGTTCAATCTCAGCCTTACAACAGGATATGTACCTAAAGAGCGGCGTACAGCAACAGTGGTCCCTCTCCACAAAGGTGGTGCCTCAACGGACCCTGGAAACTATCGCCCCATAAGCCTGACTAGCTTGGTCTGCAAAGCTATGGAAAGGGTCATCATGGACCTCATAAATAAAGATATTGGGGACCTACAGACACTGGATCCTACCCAGTTCGGCTTTGTTAAGGGCAGATCCTGCCTCTTAAACCTGGTTGATTTCTTTGAAACAGTCACCAAGGCCATTGACGAAGGGAAGGTGGTCCACACAGCCTATCTGGACCTCGCAAAAGCCTTCGATACAATACCCCACTCAGGCATTATAGATAAGCTCACCAGCTTAAATATAAACCCCTATGTCACTAGATGGGTTGCAAACTGGCTCAAGGACAGAACCCACATGGTTAGAATTGCTGGAGCCATGTCAGACTCCAAACCAGTTACAAGTGGCGTCCCACAAGGCTCAGTCCTGGGACCTCTCTTGTTCGGTATATATTTCTCGGAGGTACGGGCCAACACGGAAGGACTGTGGCTGACCAAGTTCGCAGATGACTGCAAACTGGGCGCCATAATCGACTCTCCAGCCGACACAAGCATCCTCCAAAAGGGCCTCATAGAAACAGACAACTGGTGCCAGAGCCATGGCCTCAAGCTGAACGCCAAAAAGTGTATAGTCATCCCCTTTGGCAAAAACAAAGTGCCCACAAATTACCACATAGGTGGTAATCCATTAAGTACAGAAGAAGTCATTAGGGACCTGGGGACCCAAGTTGATAGCAATCTCTCATTTGACAACCACGTGGCCAAAGTAGTTAGAAAAACATTTTATATTGCCCACCTAATCATGAAGGGATTCACATCTAGATTAGGGGAGGTCATCGTGCCTCTTTACTCATCCCTCATCAGGCCCATAATCGAGTACAATGCCCCTTTTGGGATGTACCTTACCAAACACCTGCAGCAACTGGAAAGACCCCAAAAGTACCTCACCAAGAGGATCAAAGGGCTCAAACAGATGCCATATGCTGCCCGGTTAAAGAAACTCCAGCTCTACTCAGTGGCATACCGCCTGCTCAGAGGTGACCTGTGCCTGACGTATAAGGCCATGTCCAACCTGGAATTAAGGGACATGCTGCACCTCAAAAAATCCAAATCCCATCGAGCTACACGCTCGAGAGACTTGAACCTCAGCACTGAAATAAATAGGACATGCTGGAGGGACAGATTCATAACCCAGAGGCTCCCTTCACTATGGAATAAAATCCCAGTCCAGGTTAGGCAGAGTCCCTCATTGACTCTCTTCAAGAGGAATCTTGATGAGTGGATGGAAGATCATAGGTTTACCCCGGTTATCACTTCTGTGTCACTGTTAGACAGATGCACAGTATACTAACCTCGAAAAAGGGCAAAGCAAAATTAATTTAAAATGGGTGGCGAAAGCCAAACATACTCTGGCTAGGCTTATAAATGCCCTAAGGCAGATAGCCTAGTATGAACCTATGAACCTATGAACCTATGTAGTATGTATTGACAATAATTGCAACTACCACATTTTTGTGTGTGGCCAGTCTTATTTTTCCTAGTGAAGCTTCCATTGCCCATTTCCAAAGTGCTCTTAATGTTCTTGTCCATTTTAAAGACAAATGTAGGTTTGTCATCTATTAAATGGCAAATATCCTCATTTGCCTTCAGAATGTTCCAGCTGTCACCTATTAAGTGTTTAACCTTCTCAGCAAAAGGACCATATATAACAATACATGCTCTACTATACTGCGTATTGTTAACTTCTATAATTCCAGTTTCCTGGGGTGGGGATACTTCCTCCTAGTAGGGGTTTGTATTTCTTGTTCCATTCCTTCCCTACATAGTTGGTCACATCCCTGATTAAACCTTGAGGATACCATCTCTCCAAAAATAAAGAGCTAATGTATTCAATTTCCTGAATCATACCTTCATAACATGAGGTCATCCTCGCTGCTCTAATACATTGCCCTTTAAAAATATTCCGGAACAATTTCCTCAGATGTCTACTCTCATATTCTAAATTATTATTACTAAAAGTAGGATTCCTAAATATCCTAGATTTAAAACCACCCAGTGTCTTAATAATAAGAGTGTCCCAATATGCTATCTTTTCTCTTCAGGAAGACTCTTCGGGAAGACTGACAGATTATTTAAGAACAGAATATACGATCATTTGTATAACATCAGAAGAAAGGATTTGAATAATGCACTTTACAGACACATTGAGGAAAAAAGGGGATGACCATTTTTTAGGTTTGCTATTGTGGAACATGTTTTTGATAATCCAAGGGGTGGGAACATCAAAAGTGTGTTTGGGGAGAAAGAAGTGAAGTGGCAGTTACTATTAGATGCCACCACACCCCCTGGATTAAATGACAGTATTCCTATTAAGCCTGTTCTGGTAGCACGCTATTGATTTTATATTAAGGCTTTATTTTATATTAAGGCTTAATGTTGTCATGCATTTACAAGTTTATGTTTTTAAAGTTCATTATTTAAATGGTAAACAGTTTGTATATTCAAATGTTCCTTTAAACAATTTGATGTATTTTATTGGTTGTCAGTGTTGGCACCAATTTTTAGAGATATTTAAATGGGTTGTTTACAGGAGCGAAGTATTCTGATGAAGTCAACATTTGGAGTTGATGAAAGCGCTAAATCATCTGTTTTAATAAAATCACTGTGTGAAAACCCCTGGTTTTTATCTTTACGTGGATTCCTTTTGCTCGAATTTAGTGTGTTTGGATTATTGGACATTTTCTTCTTAGTTATTTCCCGACACACATTTTGGATAAATGTTTCAGAACTATCAGAAGTAAACATGTAACAATGTTGGCAAATCAAGATTTTTTTTTTTGTAACCATAAAAAGATTTGAAAATCAGTTGTATTGTTTTGCATGGATTGAAAAATGGTGTCATGAACCATTCATCACTGAATTTATCTATATAAATCATAAACATTTCCTTGGGTGCTTTGTAGAAATGCTGTTAGAAAACATCTCCTGTTCACAGGATGGAAACAAGTGCTACTTAACAGCTCCATAACTTAAAAGGGTTTGTATTTTATTATGGTGAATCACTAAGAGGTACTTTACAACCCGCGATAGTGGTGCTGTGGGAGTGTTGTCGCCTCACTGCAAGATGTTGTCACATTCGATTCTTAGCTAGAGCATCTTCAGTGTGGAGGCATGCGTGAATGGGCATGCCATCGTTGAAGGTTGTGCGTCAGGGCTGGTAACTCGACATGTAAAAATCCACTACCAAACATTAGCGGACCGGAGTTCCACTGTGGTGACCCCTAACCGGGATAAGCCGAAAGACACAACAACTAAGAGGCACTTTACACCTCAAACAGGATTTTGCAGGTATAGGCATACCTTTATCATTGAATGATGCATATCTTGACTAGTATCTTAAATAGTGAATCATTTATACATTGGTACATACATCAGCAAGTAAGCAACAAAATAAAACCAGTAGCATAACACTTGAGTTGTCTTTGAGTGAGTCATGTTAATACTTCACCTTCATTGTAGGGTCAGAGTGTAATGGTGATGAATACACCTAAATCACTATGATGGAGTTCTGGGCAATACTCAATGTAAGACTTTAATGTAATGTCTTACCTCAGTACTGTGCAATACTCAAACAAGCAAAGAGATCAGTGTATAATAAATGTTAAAGTGAGTTTAATGTATGTGCAATATTAGGATTATCTATCTAGAACAATATGGTATATAGTAAGTAGTTATATATGTATTAATGTCTTGTCGTATTAAGTCTATGTGATATTTACACATCTGAGTCCAGGATACAGAATTTTGTTCAGTTTTATTGTGATTCTAAATGACAATAAAGTTTACTGACCCCCGAATTTACTATTCCTCCATGCAGGACTAGCTTAGTTCTGCATGGAGACGGACGTTTAGGAGCAGGACTGCAGCGCGCCATGCATAGTAAAGAGACTTGCTGCCTGAGCTCCTAGTCTTACATGAAGCATGTAAGAGTGCAGGGGGCATGTCTGAGAGCAGAGCTCTCAGAATATACATGCCCCCACAATGAAGAAGAGCAGAAAGGGGTTAGAAATGAGCGAGACCGCTCATAGGTGTCCGCATATCTCTACCAACAGTCCCCCTTGTGTATAACAGCAACAGTATACATAAATGAAATGAACAAACCCTTTATTTTTTTTTTTTTATAAAAATTAAAGCCAACCATAGGTGCGCGGGTGTGCCCATCGCTTAGCTATGGTTAATGCAGCTTAAATGGCTGAAGAGGATAACAAGGAAGATTTATGAAAATGAAGCAGCATAGCAATAGTGTAGTGGGCAGAGCCTTCGGCATTCCTGGTTCGAGTCCCACTGCATCATTTTCCATGGCAAATCATGTTATGATCAATATTTATGTTGCAAAACCAACTAAATAACATATATTTATAAACTGGAGTACTGCAGTAAATGCACATGTGAGGTGTCAGTGTCACAATGAATAAAGCACTAGAAAGCAGGTTTAAGCACCAATAACCAGTAGTAAGCATATTTTAGCACTAGTAAATGAGTTTAACCCCATTTGTGTGGTGGTAAGCAATGCCTACACTCAAGCAATTCTGAAGCTAACTCTCTGTAAGTGGATGTAATGGCAGGTTAGTAGTGCTTACCTCCATGCAAACCCATGCAAACCCGCTTACAACTGCTTTAAAGTGCCTTAATCACTCTGTATCCAATGGCCTGTGTTCTGCCCAGCAACAAAACAAACAGCCTCTGCAAGGCTCAAAGCCAGGACCCGGCACACCATAGCCAAAGTGATTTACCACTAAGCCATGTCAGATATAAATAACCCTGATGTTTTCAAAAAAATATCATCCAGCCCAGTCATTCAGCAATACAGAGAATGTATTCCAACATTTGGATGTATGTGTGTGTGTAAATATATTAATATCTAAACACATACAGGATATCTATATATGTAGATATACACACACACACACACACACACACACACACACATATATATATATATATATATATATATATATATATATATATATATATATATATATATAAAATATACATATATATAAATATATATGAACATATATACATGCAAATGCCTACATCTATAGATATGTATGTCTGCATCTATGTGTCTAAATATATACGGCAGGTTATATATATATGTCAGCAAATATATGCATACATATATATATATATGTATATATATATATATTTATATATATATATATATATATATATATATATATATATATATATATATATATATATAGGTATATACGGACATACATCTGTAGATAACAATGGAGAAATAACAAAAACATTTATGTCCACATGCAACGTTAATGGGACTGAGAGGCCCCAAACAATATACGTCTTGTATGAATAGGTATAACCCCACCTCACAGCCAAACACGTCCCCCCTGCAATACATTACCAAGTGTTGCAGATCCCATAACCAGGACCAGACATGACAGACATGACATGGGCATCCATAGGATACATATACATAGACACATATATGCAGATACAGATATACATATATAAATATATATATATATATATATATAGATTGATTGACAGATATATATGTAACTACACAAACACGTGCAGAGATATGTACAGTAAGTTACATATGTAGTACATGCACACAATATGGAACAGCCACTCTTCCTACAGTTACCACCTTACCAACTGGAGACTATATGAGCCACCCATACAAATGACATTCATTGCTTGAACATATACCCACGGAGATATAACACCACAAACAGATGTGCAGCTTTATTTGTGTACTATTGCAGTTGTATATGCCATATCATATAGCTGTTTAGACATAGACATCCATATAAACTGAGTAATGCAACTGTGAAACAGTTATACTAATACAGTAGTCTGGAAAAGTTGACAAATGTTGCTGTCCAGGCCTAGGCCATCAAGTAGTATAACAGTATAGACAGTCTGGGCCACAGGATACCAAACAATCAATGGTAAGTAATGCAGGTGTATAGTTCAGCAGCCTCTATCTACACTCTGTAGACAATCCTTAGGGGGTAAAGACCACAGTTGACACAATGGGTAGTAACTGTTACATAACAAGCACAACTGACACCATCACAAGCACACTGACAAACAGAACAGTCTGTATGGCAGGTGGCAGTAGGTCTGCATTTAACCAAGGTGGATTGTATACTAATGTACATCCATACACCTTAAGGCAGCTCACCCCTGATGGTTTTCAGGACTTTGGGGTTTCAGGATTCTGTAGTGCTCCCATATACATATATGTATATATAGATATATGTATACATAGATATATGCATATGTGTGTATACAGATATTTCTGCTGAATAGTTGCATAATAGAGCTGTTTGGTTAGCTTTTGCACAACCTACATCAACTTTATTACAAGCTGAGATAAGTGCAAACTTGTAGTGTTATAAGATAGTATTGAATTTTATTTTTTCTGTTTATTGTTTTATTGAATATTGTCTTAAAATAGCTTTGCAATTATCTGGCTATTTGTTTACTGAAAATTGGAAGCTCCTCTCTGTCTCTCCCTGTCTACAGTTAGTTTATTCATCTCACTTCATTGTTATTTGGTGTAGAAGTCTTAGCCTAGAGGGATTCTCTGTGCCTTAAAGTCTTAGTCCCTTATCTCTGAAATTATTTCTGCTGAATAGTTGCGCACTGGAGCTGTTTGGTTAGCTTTTGCACACCCTACATCAACTTTATTACAAGCTGAGATAAGTACAAACTTGCAGTGTTACAAGATAGTACTGAATTTTATTTTTTCTGTTTATTGTTTCATTGAATATTGTGTTAAAAATAGTACTGCATTTATCTGCCTATTTGTTTACTGAAAATTGGAAGCTCCTCTCTGTCTCTCCATCTGCAGTTAGTTTATTCATCTCACGTCACTGTTATTCAGCGTAGAAGTCTTAGCCTAGAGGGATTTTCTGTGCCTTAAAGTCTTAGTCCTTTATCTCTGAAATTATTTCTGCTGAATAGTTGCATACTGGAGCTGTTTGGTTAGCTTTTGCACACCCTACATCAACTTTATTACAAGCTGAGTTAAGTACAAACTTGCAGTATTGTAAGATAATACTGAATTGTATTTTTTCTGTTTATTGTTTCATTGAATATTGTGTTAAAAATAGTACTGCATTTATCTGCCTATTTGTTTACTGAAAATTGGAAGCTCCTCTCTGTCTTTTCCTGTCTACAGTTAGTTTCCTCACCCACTCTCCCTGTTCTTGTTGTGGTATTAATCTTGGTGGCTTTGGAATTGACTGCCCCTTCTATAAATTTGTGTTTGAACACTCCTCCTGGGCTCATCTCATTTGCTCACTCAGCCGAGTACAATGAGATCATATTTTGATTTCAGACACTCCTACCATTCCCATCTGTTCAGCCCTATCCCAGCTCTATCCTAGTCTAGTCTCATTAGCTCATCCTGCCTAATACAGAAAGAACATTTGAGTAGGCATGCCGACTAAGGCCCTGAACTTGTCTGAAGATTGCTGGAACAGGGCTCATTTCTGAGATTTTTTTACCATTTAATTGGGTAATTTGTTCAAATCAGTTTGCTTGTTTTCTATTGTTTTTATATATATACAGTTGTGTTTATTCTGCTGCTTTTATTACTGCTTGGTAGTAGCCTGATTAAATTGTAACTGTTATTCTAAGTCTTTTGGTTATTGCACTTGGGCTTCAGACCAGTTGTTTTACATTAAGAAGGTTTGTGGTCTGCACTGTTGTGGCAGGACAGGTAGCTTACATCCTTCTAAATTGGGAATTGCTGATTAAAAACTCAGTGTCTGTTATTCTAAAAGTGTATTAGTACTGGTTTAAGCACTTGGGATCCAGGCCAGTTATTTTGCATTAAGAAGGTTTGTGGTCTGCACTCTTGTGGGAGGAGAGGCTAGATTCTACCCTTCTGAGCTGGGAATTTCTGGTTAAAGGCTTATTGTGCCTGCTCATTTGAACTGTTTTTTCTGATATTGGTGCACCTTGTCTGCTGTAGCTTAGACTAGATTCAGGCCTGCTGAATCTAGCTTTGTTTGTATAACTTGAGCACTAATCCAGGCTATCTTTTTGAAGAAGGTTCCCCTGCACCCTCGTGGCAGGAGTGTGTGGTTAGAACTTGTCAGATTGAAGACTGCTGGAACAGGGCTCAGTTTTGAGGTTTTTTACTGGTTAATTGGGTAATTTGTTTAAATCAGTTTGCTTGTTTTCTATTGTTATATATATATAAATTTGCACTTTATTCATCTGCTTTTACTGTAATTTTGTTTCTTCCCACTTTATTTTGCTTGTGCTTCTTCTTAAAAGTACTCAGTTGTATTATTCTGCTGCAGTTATTACTGCTTGGTAGTAGCCTGATTAAATTGTAACTGTTATTCTAAGCCTTCTGGTTTAAGCACTTGGGCCTCAAGGCAGTTGTTTTTACATTAAGAAGGTTTGTGGACTGCATTGTTGTGGCAGGACAGGTAGCTTACATCTTTCTAAGTTGGAAATTGCTGACTGAAGGCTCAGTGTCTGTTATTCTAAAAGTGCATTAGTTCTGGTTTAAGCACTTTGGCTTCAGGCCAGTTATTTTACATTAAGAAGGTTTGTAGTCTGCACTCTTGTGGGAGAAGAGGCTAGATTCTGCCCTTCTGAGCTGGGAATTTCTGGTTAAAGGCTTATTGTGCCTGCTTATTTTATCTGTTTCTTTCTGAAATGTGTGTGCCTTATTGGCTGTAGCCAGAAGTTAGTAGTTTATTGGCCATTTTGGGCTAATTTCTATCTCTTTCATTTCCCTGCTATAAAAAACACATTTGCGCAATTTTGCATGCCAGGCAGTGCCAGTTAGCTAGGGTTAAACTATTCCCGGCTCCACAAAGTCTGCTCTTCAATTTTTCCCTTGGAACTAGACAAACTTTCAACTTAAGCACTCAAACCATTCATTTCTCAGCCCAGCACTTGCTAAAAACTCATAGCAAGCACTAATTAACCCTAGCACTAGATCCCCTATACTGTCCAGAAGGACAATGCTCTCTATTCAGCCCTACCAGCTAATCAGTAAAACAGCTCACTTTACCTATTCTGGTATGTCCAAAGGGCAGTTTCAGGTGTACTCTCCAGTCCAACTGGTGATTCTGGGCATTTTGAGGCAATGTTACAACTGCCTCATGTACACAGACAACCCTCTCCTCCTACCACCAAACACTAATATATGCGAGAGATGCAATTATGCAGCCAAACTGGAAGCAAAGCTCTCTCAACCCAAGACTGGAACTGACAGTCAAGAGGAGAAGGAAAATACTTGCAACACACCACTAGTCTCACATAGACCTACTAAACTAACACCGGCAAATAACACACGTAAATACACAAAAACATACTCAGACTTCTTAAAAGTACTCAGTTGTATTATTCTGCTGCAGTTATTACTGCTTGGTAGTAGCCTGATTAAATTGTAACTGTTATTCTAAGCCTTTTGGTTTAAGCACTTGGGCTTCAAGGCAGTTGTTTTTTCATTAAGAAGGTTTGTGGACTGCATTGTTGTGGCAGGACAGGTAGCTTACATCTTTCTAAGTTTGAAATTGCTGACTGAAGGCTCAGTGTCTATTATTCTAAAAGTGCATTAGTTCTGGTTTAAGCACTTTGGCTTCAGGCCAGTTAATTTACATTAAGAAGGTTTGTAGTCTGCACTCTTGTGGGAGAAGAGGCTAGATTCTGCCCTTCTGAGCTGGGAATTTCTGGTTAAAGGCTTATTGTGCCTGCTTATTTTATCTGTTTCTTTCTGAAATGTGTGTGCCTTATTGGCTGTAGCCCAGAAGTTAGTAGTTTATTGGCCATTTTGGGCTAATTTCTATCTCTTTCATTTCCTGCTATAAAAAAACACATTTGCGCAATTTTGCATGCCAGGCAGTGCCAGTTAGCTAGGGTTAAACTATTCCCGGCTCCACAAAGTCTGCTCTTTAATGTTTCCCTTGGAACTAGACAAACTTTCAACTTAAGCACTCAAACCATTAATTTCTCAGCCCAGCACTTGCTAAAAACTCATAGCAAGCACTAATTAACCCTAGCACTAGATCCCCTATACTGTCCAGAAGGACAAGGCTCTCTATTCATCCCTACCAGCTAATCAGTAAAACAGCTCACTTTACCTATTCAGGTATGTCCAAAGGGCAGTTTCAGGTGTACTCTCCTGTCCAACTGGTGATTCTGGGCATTTTGAGGCAATGTTACAACTGCCTCATATACACAGACAACCCTCTCCTCCTACCACCAAACACTAATATATGCGAGAGATGCAATTATGCAGCCAAACTGGAGGCAAAGCTCTCTCAACCCAAGACTGGAACTGACAGTCAAGAGGAGAAGGAAAATACTTGCAACACACCACTAGTCTCACATAGACCTACTAAACTAACACCGGCAAATAACACACGTAAATACACAAAAACATACTCAGAGTTCTTAAAAGTACTCAGTTGTATTATTCTGCTGCAGTTATTACTGCTTGGTAGTAGCCTGATTAAATTGTAACTGTTATTCTAAGCCTTTTGGTTTAAGCACTTGGGCTTCAAGGCAGTTGTTTTTACATTAAGAAGGTTTGTGGACTGCATTGTTGTGGCAGGACATGTAGCTTACATCTTTCTAAGTTTGAAATTGCTGACTGAAGGCTCAGTGTCTATTATTCTAAAAGTGCATTAGTTCTGGTTTAAGCACTTTGGCTTCAGGCCAGTTAATTTACATTAAGAAGGTTTGTAGTCTGCACTCTTGTGGGAGAAGAGGCTAGATTCTGCCCTTCTGAGCTGGGAATTTCTGGTTAAAGGCTTATTGTGCCTGCTTATTTTATCTGTTTCTTTCTGAAATGTGTGTGCCTTATTGGCTGTAGCCCAGAAGTTAGTAGTTTATTGGCCATTTTGGGCTAATTTCTATCTCTTTCATTTCCCTGCTATAAAAAAACACATTTGCGCAATTTTGCATGCCAGGCAGTGCCAGTTAGCTAGGGTTAAACTATTCCCGGCTCCACAAAGTCTGCTCTTCAATGTTTCCCTTGGAACTAGACAAACTTTCAACTTAAGCACTCAAACCATTAATTTCTCAGCCCAGCACTTGCTAAAAACTCATAGCAAGCACTAATTAACCCTAGCACTAGATCCCCTATACTGTCCAGAAGGACAAGGCTCTCTATTCATCCCTACCAGCTAATCAGTAAAACAGCTCACTTTACCTATTCAGGTATGTCCAAAGGGCAGTTTCAGGTGTACTCTCCTGTCCAACTGGTGATTCTGGGCATTTTGAGGCAATGTTACAACTGCCTCATGTACACAGACAACCCTCTCCTCCTACCACCAAACACTAATATATGCGAGAGATGCAATTATGCAGCCAAACTGGAGGCAAAGCTCTCTCAACCCAAGACTGGAACTGACAGTCAAGAGGAGAAGGAAAATACTTGCAACACACCACTAGTCTCACATAGACCTACTAAACTAACACTGGCAAATAACACACGTAAATACACAAAAACATACTCAGAGGCTCTAAATAAAAATCTGCAAAAGCAACAGAGACCTCCAAAGCAGACACCCAAGCACCCCACACCCAATCACAAACCATGAAACACATACTTCACATAATCAGTGGGCCATGCAATCACAGCCTTTAAGGCAAAATAACATACCCAACACACTGGTAATAGGCGACTCTATAGTCAGGCACACTGATGTCCCACTAACTAGGCTGGACAAGGAGAAGGTTACAGTTAGTTGCCTGTCGGGTGCCAGGATCCGCCACATAACACAAGCTCTCAGGTCACTCCAGATGAAGTACAAATACGACGCTGTCATTGTCCATGTTGGTGTGAATGACCTGAGACATACCTCCCTGGACTACATGAAAAGAGACATGGAAGAGCTCTCTGATCACGTAGCCCAGGCCGGTATGACCCTGACCCTGAGTAGCATCCTGCCCTCACCAAGAATGATGCCGCAGTATAAAGAAAAAATGATCAATTTCAACAACTGGCTAAGTTTCTGGTGTCATTCAAAAGGCATCCAGTATCTGTCCACCTGGAATGACATGTTTGATAAGCCACATTGCTTCACAAGAGATGGCTTGCACCTCTCACCCTTGGGCTTTCAAATACTGGCCAAGGCTTTTGCTGCCCCCATAGTGCATTTTTTAGACAAGGCACAAAAGACAAACCCACCACTATAAATAGCACAAGTAACCAAAAACTGAGGGTAATGCTACTCAATGCCAGAAGTCTAAACCTTAAAATGCATGCACTTGAGGCACTCCTCAGTATGGAGATCATAGATATCTGTGCAGTAACAGAAACCTGGTTTAACGCTCCAGAGAGCATCCCAGCACTACCAGTCTATAACTCATACTATACTTTTCAGCCACAGAACCCAGACCGAAACACAAAAGGTGGGGGTGTATCCACATTCCTCAAGGATATCCACACCTCCAGGTTAGTGGCACAGCACAATGCCTTAGAGATCATCCATGTGCAACTAACAATGGGCAAAACTGCAATTCAAATTGTAGCTTTCTACAGATCACCCACTATGTCCCAGGACCACCATTCCACATTTTTGGAGACACTGGAAAATATGAAGGTCCTACCAAATGCCCTAATATTAGGTGATTTCAATTACCCAAACATTAGCTTGGAGAACTACTCAAGTACTAACTCCCTTGCCCAATGCTTCCTAGAGTTTATAAACTCGAATGCCCTGGATCAACTGATCAACACCCCTACCACAGGTGACAACATGTTGGACATGGTCATCACCAACATGGGCAACTGGTGTTCTACACCGGAGGTCAAACCCTTGCTGGTTAGATTAGACAATAGACTAATAACTCTGGATATTCACATTCCACCCCCACCCCCAATCAAGGAAACCACCGTGAAAAACTTTTCAAAAGCAAACTTCACATTACTTCAGACTGAGGTGGAAAGGTTCACAGCCCCCATGCTAAATGACAATGCTGTCCAAGCTGCTGAATCCCTTACAAAGGCACTCTATGAGCACCTGCAAGAATGTATGAATCATGCTATCCCAAGCAAAACCAAGACTCACTCCTCCAAGAAAAGGAAACCAGTCTTTTAGACCCCAGCCATAAACAAGCTATACAATAGAAGGAGGAAACAAGCGCAGAAAAGAGTAAAATCCCAAGAAGGAAAGGCATCCCCGATTAGTATCACCAAGAAACTATGATCCCTCATAAAATCATACAAGGCTAGCTTCGAAAGAAAAATTACCAAGGACTCAAAAGATGACCATAAAGTGTTCTTTAGCTATGTCAAGAACTTAAGTGGAAATTCTCAGATCTGCTCTGAGTTAGTGCAGAATGGCACAAAATACACTGAACCGATTGATATTGCCAACATTCTGGCAGACAGGTTTAGTGCAAACTTTACCCCCTCTCACCCGCTAAAGGGCCCATAACCATACCAGAATGTAGTGCCCCAGCAATCGCTGACACACAAGTTAAAACAAAGCCAAAAATACATCTTCAATAGGACCAGATGGTGTCCCAGGCTGTGTCTTGCATGGGCTCCAAAATGAACTAACCCATTACCTAAACACACTGTTCCAATTCAGCCACTCTACAGGCTACATACCCATAGAGTGGCACACAGCAATAGTTATCCCACTCCACAAAGCTGGAGCCACAACGGACCCCAGGAACTATCACCCTATAAGCCTGACTAGCCAGGTCTGCAAGGTTATGAAGCGCATCATTATGGAATTCATTAACAAAGACATTGGGAACCTTCAAACATTGGACCCTACCCAGTTTGGCTTTGTTAAAGGCAGATCATGGCTCCTAAATCTGGTAGACTTCTTTGAGACAGTTATCAAGGCTTTAGTCAAGGGAAAGAAGGTCCACACAGCCTACGTAGACCTCGTAAATGCTTTTGATACCATTCCCCATTCTGGTATTATAGACAGGCTCACCATCCTGAACATAAACTCCTATGTCACGAGATGGGTTGCCAGTTGGCTCATGGATAGAACCCACACGGTGAGAGTTGCAGGCTCTAGGTCTGACTCTAAACCAGTTACAAGTGGCGTCCCTCAGGGTTCAGTCCTGGGACCCCTCCTGTTCAGTATGTACTTCTCAGATGTACAGGCAAGCACAGGAGGACTATGGCTGACCAAGTTCGTAGACAACTGCAAACTGGGGGTCATAATTGACTCTCCAGCTGATACAGACATTCTCCAGAAGGGTCTCACTGAGACGGATACCTGGTGTCAAAATCATGGCCTCAAGCTAAATGCCAAAAAGTGCATGGTCATCCCCTTTGGGAAAAACAAAATACCTGCGAACTACCACATATGTGGTAGTCCCCTAAATGCAGAAAATGTAATAAGGTATCTGGGGACCCAAGTAGATAGTAATCTCTCCTTTGATAATCATATTGCCAAGGTGGTTAGAAAATCCTTCTGTGTGGCCCATCTAATCACAAAAGGGTTCGCATCTAGAACAAAAGTGGTTATTGTACACCTCTACTCATCACTCATCAGACCCATCATAGAGTACAATTCCCCATTTGGGATGTACCTTACAAGACACCTGCAACAGCTGGAAAGACCACAGAAGAACCTCACCAAGAGGATTACTGGCCTCAAACATATGCCCTATGCAGCCTTACTGAAGAAACTCCATCTGTACTTGGTTGCATACCGCTTACTCAGAGGTGATCTCTGCCTGACATACAAGGCAATGTCCAACCCAGAATTGATGGACATGTTCCACCTAAAAAAAAAACAAATCCCTGAGAGCCACATGCTCTTGGGATCTAAACCTCACCACAACGATAGAATGTGCTGGAGGGATACATTCCTGTCCCAGAGACTCCCCATGCTTTGGAACAGGATTCCAATCTACATTAGGCAGAGCCCCTCACTAACACTCTTCAAGAAAAACCTTGACGAGTGGATGGGAAACAGAAAATTTACCCCGGGGATCACTGCATTGGCTCTGCCTGACAGAGGCACAGGGAACTAATGGCTCTGCTGGAATGAGGCACAGGGAACTAATCTAAGGGGGTGGTGAAAGCCAATGCATTCTGGCTAGGCTTACAGGTGCCCTCAGGCAAATAGCCTAGTACTTACCTATGAACTTATGAACCTATATGCCTAGTTATGTTGGAATGTTGTTGTCTTATGGCTTTTCCCAGTTAGGGGTCACCACAGTGGAACTCCGGTCTGCTAATGTTTGCCAGTAGATTTTCACGAACGCTGAGGTGCCAGCTAGACGTTCAACCTTCAGTGAAGGCATGCCAATTTATGCTTGTCTTTCAAACGCCCACCAAACCACGGGGAGGACATTTAGACTCCATACAGAAGGCACTCCCCGCACTCCAGCTGAGACTTGAACGGGAGAACCTCTTGCTGTGAGGCAACAATGCTACCGCTGCACCATATGTAGATATTAATAACTATACGTGCATACATATCTATTCTGATATACCTACTACTGTCAATATATATGTAGATATCCATACGTATATGTGCATATGTATCTCTATCTGTATATGTGTAGACATATATTGCCCTGTATATGTATATGTATATGTATATATATATATATATATATATATATATATATATATATATATATATATATAGATAGATAGATATATATATATGGGTGTTTATTTGTATATTTATGTACAAATACATATCTATCTATGTATGTCGATATGTATATCTGTATGTCTATATAGATATCTGGATAAGTATATGTACAAATATCATCACCATATGTCTTGAACATGGAGTGTAGCCCTGACAATGTGGATGTTAACAGCCAAGTAGATGGGTATAACATGTAACTACTGGTATACATGTGCCCCCATAGGTTATGCATTCACACATCCCTGTCTGTCCTGCCACATAATAACAGGTGGTAAGGAGATGCCATGGCCACATACCACCCACTAAATATTGACATACATTTGTAGAGCATGCCACTGCTCTGTCTGACATACATGACTGTTATGATGGCCCAGCAGCAGTACATCTGGTAAAGTAACTGGGCATTACATCCCACTGGGTAAGTACACTAAGCTGCTAGGCATGTAACAAAGCACTGTGCAGGCTACAGGCAGACAGGCTCAACACTGGCATACATTTCCTGTGGGGGAATGCACATGTACCTGCACATAGATAGCTGGCTCTACAGGCATGCCACAGCACAGAGTAACATACACCTGTGTGTAATTGCATCACCACAACCAATGTGAACACAGCCACAGCTACATATGGCATGCTAGTGTATTATTACAGTATATGGACTATCTGTTCAACACCAACCTCATATGTGCCACCCACACACTAACCTTACATATACTGGGCCGCTACACAGTGTGGTCCGCTGCCTGTCTGTGGTATGGGACATGTGTGTGTATGGCTCTACAAACATGCAAGCTGATACAGTAACATACAGTAGAGCAGCATGTAACATCAGATAGAACAGGACCAAGAACAATGACATCTACCACAGTCTGTACACAGGCCAAGGTACATATTAACAATGCACACACTGCTGACAGTCACCATAAGTACACAGACCTCAGTACTATACACACAACCACAGAATGTCCAGGTTATGTCATCAGATATAACTCCAACTATATATTACATGTGTAGCAGTCTGATATCTCACTGGCTTGTTATCAGATATGATGTGACTAATTACGGTTTACAGTACATATGTACCCCTTATTGCATGGCATATGTACAAAGGTTGTCAGGGTTGAGGCTGGAGGCACATACACAGGGCCAATATTGACATGTTGCTGTGATAACCTCACACATTTACTGTTGTAACAGGGTTTGTTGAACCATATGTCCTGTGAGGGATATGAAGTCAGTAACTCTCATGGCTGTCACCATCTACAGAGTGCAATCCTCACACTACCTTCTGCAGTTCACAAATACGTGCTCTGTGGGTAACACCTGAAACAAAAGGCACCACACACTGGCCAGTCTGCAGATGGCCCTATAGATGGGTGCTCCCTCATTAACATAGCACTGACATGGCAGGTATATAAACATGTAGGGCAGCCATATCCACACACACCCTGTTAAACCAACATTACTCCAAATGCAGTATAGCAGCACTTACAGTCTGTAGTCAGGTCAGGCACATCCCCCTCCTGTGTGTTGACCTGTTTCCACATTGTATGTTAGAGGTAAACCCCAATCCATCTGAGATGCTGTTTGCCAAACAACAGATCGAGTTCCTGCTCACAGTGAATGAACGGCCCACCACCAACATGAGGTTCCTAGATATTGGTGTGTGTTTCCATGCAATTGGCTATGGGAATGTTATCACAGCTGTTCCACATGCAATCAGCTAGAGGAGAGCTGCAATTCATGCAGAGATCATCAGCTGATCCTGAGCATCACTTAAAATACACATGCTGCTGCCTAAGCAAAGTAGGTGTAAATCTCCACATCTACCAGAGAGGGAGTAAGAGAGGCAGATATAGGCACAGAAAAGCCAGGGATGAGTGGGAGAGTAAAATTTACGCATGTTTGAGTCACACACCTACCAGTACAGGGTATCAAACCCCGATGACTATGCAGTGTTATCACATGTCCATGCAGTTATTGGATGCGCCGCATAGGTTACATGTTGGGAAGCCCTCAGAACATATATGTGATGGTGAGTGACATCTGCAACAGGGATATGGTAGCTATGTGGTAGGTGTAGTACACATGCCTGCCCGCATGAACAAGTGTCAGCATCAACACAGCCACACTCTCACAGGGATGCACACACATTGCCACACTTGGCAGGGCCAGGAATACAACTCGTCACTAGTGGGATTGCCACAACTCAGTACTGTGCAGGTAACACATGCATGCACCACAGGGGTCATACGGAGATTATATGTGCAAAGGGTATGTGGAGGTGTCTGACATCAGACAGCATGCTTCAGTATGCCAATGGGGGTTGTAGTGAGTGTGAATGTGGTCATATGCATCCTACACCACACAGACAGATATGGGTGCCAGTACTGACATGCATGTGTGCACTGCTTCACTAGTGTGTTGTGGTTGATGGTGCCAGATGGCTATATAAGGCTAGGTGATGGGTATACCTTGGCATCAGGCCATATGACAATGGTTTGCATTGTGGCTCAGGGGTGTAGTACCTGGAGTTGCCCACACAGGCGGGTATTGTATTCACCATCCAGTCACCTGGGTGACTATTGGCGTGTGGCCAATACTGTGCATTGCTTGCCATGTATATGTTCCTTAGTCCATGATATGGACAGTGTCTGGGATGTGCACACCTCGCACATGCATGCATAGTGACATGTGGAACTGTACTTGGAGTGTCTGGTCCATGTTGTGTACACAGATCATTATCAGCAGATGTGTCAGTCCTGGCCTCTTGTGGCAGGAACTGTTCATGGACAGCAGGTTTGCCCTGCACCTACATTGATAGCATGATACTGGCATTCCCCGGTGTCAGTGGCATCTGTCCATACAGGGCTTGTGTTTCAGGCATATGTCCTTTGTGGGTCACATTTGATGGCACCACAGGTGTTGCAGGTGTCCAGTGGGGAACATGGGGGAGGTGTATTGTCGGCATGTACATGCCTATTGGACTGATGGACAGGGTGCCATGCACTCTGTAGCAAACTGCAGTCACACCATGGTTACTATCAGTGGGCAATATTCAGGGTACTACCAACATAGTAGCTGTTGCCTAGGCAACTGTGTGTGTATGAGACATGGGTTGCGAGTGTACCCTGGGTAATACAAGGGTTCCTAATGTTGTTCAGCTGGCATTGATGGCACATTTAGGGGTATAGATTTGTAGCCCAGTCTCTTGGCTATTTCACATCTGTTATCCCTGTACGGTGGACATTGTGATATATACTTGGCCCACCATATAATAAGTCTGTAAAACCCGCTTCATATTGAGTCCAGTTGTTACTCACTTACACTCACCACCACACAGGATATGAATGAGAAACACGCACACACACACACACACACACACACACACACACACACACACACACACACACACACACACACACGCACACACACACCACCCATGTCTGGGATTAGAACTCCTACCTAAGTAGTATATTACACTATAGCACTATACTGTTATAGGCTGTGCCATGGAGATTACTGGAGTTCTCCTTCCCCAAAGCTGTATTTCACAGTGAATGACATCAGCAGGATTGCCAAAGTAGGGTATCTGAATTGTAGTGAGTGTGACTAGCTTAAAATGCATTGCTCCCTGCACAAACATAGAAAAACACACAAAAATTCCACAACTGTTGTGTGGAGATAAAACCCGTACCAGAGTTCTATATCACACTACAGCATGATGCTGTGATAGGATGCACCATGGAGATTACTGGAGTGCCCCTTCCCCAAAGGTGTATTTCACAGTGAATGACATCAGCAGGATTGCCAAAGTAGGGCATTTGCATTGTAGTGAGCGTGACTAGCCTATAATGCATTGCTCCCCACACAAACATAGAAACACACACAAAACATCCACAACCACCATGTGTGGGGATAGAACCCCTACCAGAGTTCTATATCACACTACAGCATGATGTGCCCCTTCCACAAAGGTGTATTTCACAGTGAATGACATCAGCAGGATTGCCAAAGTAGGGCATTTGAATTGCACTGAGTGTGACTAGCCTAAAATGTATTGCTCTCTACAGACACACACACACACACACACACACACACACACACACACACACACACACACACACACGCACACACACACGCAGACACATGCACCCACACACACCCACCCACACACACACACACACACCCACTTGCCAAGTCTGGGAATAGAATTCCTACCTAACTAATTTGAATTGTAGGGAGTGTGACTACCCTAAAAGGCATTGCTCTCTACACAGACAGAGTCTGATACACACACGCACACACACACACACACACACACACACACACACACACACACACACACACACACACACACACACACACCTGCCAAGTCTGGGATTAGAACTCCTACCTAAGAATTTTATCACACTACAGCAGTACGCAATTATGGCACACACTACAAAGCTTACTGCACTACAGCCTTCCCAGAGATGTATTTCTAGGTGGTTGACATCAGCAGCTTTACCGAAGTAGAGCATTTGAGTTGTAGGGAGTGTGACTACCCTAAAAAGCATTGCTGTCTACACAGACACACACACACACACACACACACACACACACACACACACACACACACACACACACACACACACACACACACACACACACAAAGTTGCCATGTCGGGGATTGAATCTCCTACCTAACTAGTTTATCACACTACAGCAGTACGCAGTTATGGGACACTCCACAGAGATTACTGGGCTGCAACTCTCCCAAAGGTGTATTTCATAGTGGATGACCTCAGCAGGCTTGTCATAGTAGGGCTATGGGGAGGGCAGTGTGTGTGCATGGGCCATAACCCATTCATCTAGAGGTTGACACACCACGTGCGGGCACACACAGGGTCAGATTTCACAGGTATGAGTATACAGCTGCTAGATGACTACTTTCTTGTACAGTCATGTTGCACAGCTAGCACATGCACCACATAGTCTGTAATGCTGACAGATACTGGTGGCTAGTATCTACAGTGAGTGACATCTGAAACTCATATGGTTGTGGACCTTTGGCTGTGTGCTGGGTGGGACAGGCCTGGATGGTTCCATGTCACAGTCACCCTCTTTCACACATCTATGTATGTCTACCTTTGGCTTATAATAGTGTGTTATCCTTAGATATATGTCTGCATTCCTATCCAATGTTTGTGCAAAGTATGTGTGGTGCATACTGAGGAGTGTCTGCACTAACATCTGTGACTGCGAGATATGTTTGGTCCACTGGTGTTTGCAGACATGGCCTTCATGTGTTTAAATGTGTGAGCATGCCCAGTATGACCTTTCAGTATGTTGTTGATTGAGACTGCCTTCATTTTTCTAAGTATGTGAGCATGCCCTGTATGCCCATCTGTATTGAATGTGTGATTCGAGTCTAGGTAGTTTATACTGCAGTGCTGATCTTTGTGTTGTACACCTACAGGTAGCATACTGTTTCTGCAGCATATCCGTTGATCATTTGGCATTGACTGTTACTAAATTTATACATAGGATGGGGGGCACACCTGACTATTTCTACATTTCTACACAGGATTGGGGGGCACAACTGACTGCTACTACATTTCTACGTAGGATAGGGGCGGGCACACCTGACACTTGTACACATTTACTATGACTGTACTGGCATGTCAGGTACTCCATTTCATTCTGTATTCTTCCTATCATGCTGACTAGAGGCATACCAGTGTACTACAGATCTTAGCTTTGATTTATCTTCATATTAGTTTCTGACTTCCTACCCTTCAGAACTAATGTCCCACTGCCTAACCTGCTGTAGTCTGTCTGTGTAGGCCTGGGGGGAGGTTACCCATAGGCATCCTTCAGAGGCCATAGCACAGCCTTTGTT